>NC_056437.1:3280285-3306872 GCF_018296145.1 Oncorhynchus tshawytscha | reverse complement strand
CTCTCTCTGAGTAGAGTAATGAATGTTCTCTCTCTGAGTAGAGTAATGAATGTTCTCTCTCTGAGTAGAGTAATGAATGTTCTCTCTCTGAGTAGAGTAATGAATGTTCTCTCTCTGAGTAGAGTAATGAATGTTCTCTTTCTCTGTGTAGAGTAATGAATGTTCTCTTTCTCTGTGTAGAGTAATGAATGTTCTCTCTCTCTGTGTAGAGTAATGAATGTTCTCTCTCTCTCTGTGTAGAGTAATGAATGTTCTCTATCTCTCTGTGTAGAGTAATGAATGTTCTCTCTCTCTGAGTAGAGTAATGAATGTTCTCTCTCTGAGTAGAGTAATGAATGTTCTCTCTCTCTCTGTGTAGAGTAATGAATGTTCTCTATCTCTCTGTGTAGAGTAATGAATGTTCTCTCTCTCTGAGTAGAGTAATGAATGTTCTCTCTCTGAGTAGAGTAATGAATGTTCTCTCTCTCTGTGTAGAGTAATGAATGTTCTCTCTCTCTCTGTGTAGAGTAATGAATGTTCTCTTTCTCTGTGTAGAGTAATGAATGTTCTCTCTCTCTCTGAGTAGAGTAATTAATGTTCTCTCTCTGAGTAGAGTAATGAATATTCTCTCTCTGAAGTAGAGTAATAGAATTTTCTCTCTGTGTAGAGTAATGAATATTTCTCTCTCTCTGTGTAGAGTAATGAATATTTCTCTCTCTGGTAAATAATGAAATATTCTCTCTCTGAGTAGAGTAACAGAATGTTTCTCTCTCTGTGTAGAGTAATGATATTTCTCTATCTCTCTGTGTAGAGTAATGAATGTCTCTCTCTCTGTGTAGAGTAATGAATGTTTCTCTCTCTCTTATGTAGAGTAATGATATTTCTCTATCTCTCTGAGTAGAGTAATAGATATTCTCTCTCTGGTAGAGTAATGAATGTTCTCTCTCTCTGAGTAGAGTAATGATATTTACTCTCTCTCTGTGTAGAGTAATGAATGTTCTCTCTCTCTGGTAGAGTAATGAATATTTCTCTCTCTCTGAGTAGAGTAATGAATGTTCTCTCTCTGAGTAGAGTAATGAATGTTCTCTCTCTGTGTAGAGTAATGAATGTTCTCTCTCTCTGTGTAGAGTAATGAAATGTTCTCTATCTCTCTGTGTAGAAGTAATGAATGTTCTCTCCTCTGGTAAGAGTAATGAATGTTCTCTCTCTGAGTAGAGTAATGAATGTTCTCTCTCTGAGTAGTAATTCTCTCTCTCTGAGCAGAGTAATGAATATTTCTCTCTCTGTGTAGAGTAATGAATATTTCTCTCTCTCTGAGTAGAGTAATGAATGTTCTCTCTCTCTGAGTAGAGTAATGAATGTTCTCTCTGTGTAGAGTAATGAATGTTCTCTCTCTCTCTCTGAGTAGAGTAATGAATGTTCTCTCTCTGAGTAGAGTAATGAATGTTCTCTCTCTGAGTAGAGTAATGAATATTCTCTCTCTGAGTAGAGTAATGAATGTTCTCTCTGAGTAGAGTAATGAATGTTCTCTCTCTGAGTAGAGTAATGAATGTTCTCTCTCTGAGTAGAGTAATGAATGTTCTCTCTCTGAGTAGAGTAATGAATGTTCTCTCTCTGTGTAAAGTAATAGAATGTTCTCTATCTCTCTGTGTAGAGTAATGAATGTTCTCTCTCTGTGTAGAGGTAATGAATTTCTCTATCTCTCTGTGTAGAGTAATGAATGTCTCTCTCTCTCTGTGTAGAGTAATGAATGTCTATCTCTCTGTAAGTAATGAATGTTCTCTCTCTCTGAGTAGAGTAATGAATGTTCTCTCTCTGAGTAAGAGTAATGAATGTTCTCTCTCTGTGTAGAGTAATGAATATTCTTCTCTCTGGTAGAGTAATGAATGTTCTCTGAGTAGAGTAATGAATGTTCTCTCTCTCTGTGTAGAGAAATGAATGTTCTCTATCTCTGTGTAGAAGTAATGAATATTTCTCTCTCTCTGTGTAGAGTAATGAATGTTCTCTCTCTCTCTGTGCAGAGTTCTCTCTCAGTGAATGTTCTCTTTCTCTGTGTAGAGTAATGAATGTTCTCTCTCTCTGTGTAGAGTAATGAATGTTCTCTCTCTGAGTAGAGTAATGAATCATTTCTCTCTCTGAGTAGAAATGAATGTTCTCTCTCTGTGTAAAGTAATGAATGTTCTCTCTCTCTGTAGAGTAATGATGTTCTCTCTCTGAGTAGAGTAATGAATGTTCTCTCTCTGAGTAGAGTAATGAATATTCTCTCTCTGAGTAAGAGTAATGAATGTTCTCTTTCTCTGTGCAGAGTAATGAATTTCTCTCTATCTCTCTGTAGAGAGTAATGAATGTTTCTCTCTCTGTGTAGAGTAATGAATGTTCTCTATCTCTCTGTAGGTAATGAATGTTCTCTCTCTCTGTGTAAGAGTAATGAATGTTCTCTTCTCTGAGTAGAGTAATAGATATTTCTCTCTCTCTGAAGTAGAGTAATGAATGTTCTCTCTCTGAGTAGAGTAATGAATGTTCTCTCTCTCTGTGTAGAGTAATGAATGTTCTCTCTCTCTGTGAGTAGAGTAATGAATGTCTCTCTCTGTGTAGAGTAATGAATATTCTCTCTCTCTGTGTAGAGTAATGAATGTTCTCTCTCTCTCTGTGTAGAGTAATGAATGTTCTCTCTCTGTGTAGAGTAATGAATGTTCTCTCTCTGAGTAGAGTAATGAATGCCTCTCTCTCTGAGTAGAGTAATGAATGTTCTCTCTCTGAGTAGAGTAATGAATATTCTTCTCTCTCTGGTAGAGTAATGAATGTCTCTCTCTCTCTGAGTAGAGTAATGAATGTTCTCTCTCTGAGTGTAAGTAATGAATTTTCTCTCTTTCTCTCTCTCTGAGTAGAGTAATGAATGTTCTCTCTCTGAGTAGAGTAATGAATTTTCTCTCTGAGTAGAGTAATGAATATTTCTCTCTCTGAGTAGAGTAATGAATGTTCTCTCTCTGAGTAGAGTAATGAATGTTCTCTCTCTGAGTAGAGTAATGAATGTTCTCTCTCTCTGATAGTAATGAATTCTCTCTCTCTCTGTGTAGAGTAATGAATGTTTCTCTCTCTGTGTAGAGTAATGAATGTTCTCTCTCTCTGTGTAAGTAATGAATGTTCTCTCTCTCTGTGTAGAGTAATGAATGTTCTCTCTCTCTGTGTAGAGTAATGAATGTTTCTCTCTCTCTGTGTAGAGTAATGAATGTTCTCTCTCTGAGTAGAGTAATGAATGTTCTCTCTCTGAGTAGAGTAATGAATGTTCTCTCTCTGAGTAGAGTAATGAATGAATGTTCTCTCTCTAGTAGAGTAATGAATGTTCTCTCTCTCTGTGTAGAGTAATGAATGTTCTCTCTCTCTGTGTAGAGTAATGAATGTTCTCTCTCTCTGTGTAGAGTAATGAATGTTCTCTCTCTGTGTAGAGTAATGAATGTTCTCTCTCTCTGTGTAGAGTAATGAATGTTCTCTATCTCTCTGTGTAGAGTAATGAATGTTCTCTCTCTCTGTGTAGAGTAATGAATGTTCTCTATCTCTCTGTGTAGAGTAATGAATGTTCTCTCTCTCTGAGTAGAGTAATGAATGTTCTCTTTCTCTCTGAGTAGAGTAATGAATGTTTCTCTCTCTGTGTAGAGTAATGAATGTTCTCTCTCTCTGTGTAGAGTAATGAATGTTCTCTCTCTCTAGTAGAGTAATGAATCTCTCTCTCTCTGTGTAGAGTAATGAATGTTCTCTCTCTCTGTGTAGAGTAATGAATGTTTCTCTCTCTGTAGAGTAATGAATGTTCTCTCTCTGAGTAGAGTAATGAATGTTCTCTCTCTGAGTAGAGTAATGAATGTTCTCTCTCTCTGAGTAGAGTAATGAATGTTTCTCTCTCTGAGTAGAGTAATGAATGTTCTCTCTGAGTAGAGTAATGAATGTCTTCTCTCTGAGTAGAGTAATGAATGTTCTCTCTGTGTAGAGTAATGAATGTTCTCTCTCTCTAGAGTAATGAATTTCTCTATCTCTCTGTGTAGAGTAATGAATGTTCTCTATCTCTCTGTGTAGAGTAATGAATGTCTCTCTCTCTGTGTAGAGTAATGAATGTTCTCTCTCTCTAGTAGAGTAATGAATGTTCTCTCTCTGAGTAGAGTAATGAATGTTCTCTCTCTGAGTAGAGTAATGAATGTTCTTCTCTCTCTGTGTAGAGTAATGAATGTTCTCTCTCTCTGAGTAGAGTAATGAATATTCTCTCTCTCTGTGTAGAGTAATGAATTTCTCTTTCTCTGTGTAGAGTAATGAATGTTCTCTCTCTCTCTGTGTAGAGTAATGAATGTTCTCTCTCTCTGTGTAGAGTAATGAATGTTCTCTCTCTGAGTAGAGTAATGAATGTTCTCTCTCTGTAAGTAGAGTAATGAATGTTCTCTCTCTGAGTAGAGTAATGAATGTTCTCTCTCTGAGTAGAGTAATGAATATTTCTCTCTCTCTGAGTAGAGTAATGAATGTTCTCTCTCTGAGTAGAGTAATGAATGTTCTCTCTCTGTGTAGAGTAATGAATGTTCTCTCTCTCTGTGTAAGTAATGAATATTCTCTCTCTGTGTAGAGTAATGAATGTTCTCTCTCTGTGTAGAGTAATGAATGTTCTCTCTCTGTGTAGAGTAATGAATGTTCTCTCTCTCTGAGTAGAGTAATGAATGTTCTCTCTCTCTCTGTGTAGAGTAATGAATATTTCTCTCTCTGTGTAGAGTAATGAATGTTTTCTCTCTCTGTGTAGAGTAATGAATGTTTCTCTCTCTGAGTAGAGTAATGAATGTTCTCTCTCTGTGTAGAGTAATGAATTCTCTCTCTCTGTGTAGAGTAATGAATGTTCTCTCTCTCTGTGTAGAGTAATGAATTTCTCTCTCTCTGTGTAGAGTAATGAATGTTTCTCTCTCTGAGTAGAGTAATGAATGTTCTCTCTCTGTGTAGAGTAATGAATGTTCTCTCTCTCTGTGTAGAGTAATGAATGTTTTCTCTCTCTGAGTAGAGTAATGAATGTTCTCTCTCTGTGTAGAGTAATGAATGTTCTCTCTCTGAGTAGAGTAATGAATGTTCTCTCTCTGAGTAGAGTAATGAATATTCTCTCTCTGTGTAGAGTAATGAATTCTCTCTCTCTCTGAGTAAAGTAATGAATTCTCTCTCTCTGTGTAGAGTAATGAATGTTTCTCTCTCTCTGTGTAGAGTAATGATATTCTCTCTCTCTGTGTAGAGTAATGAATGTTCTCTCTCTGAGTAGAGTAATGAATGTTCTCTCTCTGTAGAGTAATGAATATTTCTCTATCTCTCTGAGTAGAGTAATGAATGTTCTCTCTCTGTGTAGAGTAATGAATTTCTCTCTCTGAGTAGAGTAATGAATGTTCTCTCTCTGAGTAGAGTAATGAATGTTCTCTCTCTGAGTAGAGTAATGAATGTCTCTCTCTCTGAGTAGAGTAATGAATGTTCTCTCTCTCTGAAGTAGAGTAATGAATGTTCTCTCTCTCTGAGTAGAGTAATGAATGTTCTCTATCTCTCTGTGTAGAGTAATGAATGTTCTCTATCTCTCTGTGTAGAGTAATGAATGTTCTCTCTCTGAGTAGAGTAATGAATGTTCTCTCTCTCTGAGTAGAGTAATGAATGTTCTCTCTCTCTGAGTAGAAGTAATGAATGTTTTCTCTCTCTGTAGAGTAATGAATGTTCTCTCTCTCTGTGTAGAGTAATGAATGTTCTCTCTCTGTGTAGAGTAATGAATGTTCTCTCTCTGTGTAGAGTAATGAATGTTCTTCTCTCTCTCTGTGTAGAGTAATGAATGTTCTCTCTCTGTGTAGAGTAATGAATGTTTCTCTCTCTGTGTAGAGTAATGAATGTTTCTCTCTCTGTGTAGAGTAATGAATGTTCTCTCTCTCTGTGTAGAGTAATGAATGTTCTCTCTCTCTGTGTAGAGTAATGAATGTTCTTTCTCTCTCTGAGTAGAGTAATGAATGTTCTCTCTCTCTGAGTAGAGTAATGAATGTTCTCTCTCTCTGAGTAGAGTAATGAATATTTTCTCTCTCTGTGTAGAGTAATGAATATTTCTCTCTCTCTGAGTAGAGTAATGAATGTTCTCTCTCTGAGTAGAGTAATGAATGTTCTCTCTCTGAGTAGAGTAATGAATGTTCTCTCTCTGAGTAGAGTAATGAATGTTCTCTCTCTCTGTAGAGAGTAATGAATGTTCTCTATCTCTCTGTGTAGAGTAATGAATGTTCTCTCTCTGAGTAGAGTAATGAATGTTCTCTCTCTGAGTAGAGTAATGAATGTTCTCTCTCTGAAGTAGAGTAATGAATGTTCTCTCTCTCTGAGTAGAGTAATGAATGTTCTCTCTCTGTGTAGAGTAATGAATGTTCTCTCTCTCTGTGTAGAGTAATGAATGTTCTCTCTCTGAGTAGAGTAATGAATGTTCTCTCTCTGTGTAGAGTAATGAATGTTCTCTCTCTGAGTAGAGTAATGAATGTTCTCTCTCTGAGTAGAGTAATGAATGTTCTCTCTGAGTAGAGTAATGAATGTTCTCTCTCTGAGTAGAGTAATGAATGTTCTCTCTCTGAGTAGAGTAATGAATGTTCTCTCTCTCTGAGTAGAGTAATGAATGTTCTCTCTCTGAGTAGAGTAATGAATGTTTCTCTCTCTGTGTAGAGTAATGAATGTTCTCTATCTCTCTGTGTAGAGTAATGAATGTTCTCTCTCTCTCTGTGTAGAGTAATGAATTTCTTCTCTGTGTAGAGTAATATCTATCTCTCTGTGTAGAGTAATGAATGTTCTCTCTCTCTGTAGAGTAATGAATATTTCTCTCTCTCTGTGTAGAGTAATGAATGTTCTCTCTCTGTGTAGAGTAATGAATTTCTCTCTCTCTGAGTAGAGTAATGAATGTTCTCTCTCTCTGTGTAGAGTAATGAATGTTCTCTCTCTCTGTGTAGAGTAATGAATGTCTCTCTCTGTGTAGAGTAATGAATGTCTCTCTCTCTCTGTGTAGAGTAATGAATGTTCTCTTCTCTCTGTGTAGAGTAATGAATGTTCTCTCTCTCTGAGTAGAGTAATGAATGTTTCTCTCTCTGAGTAGAGTAATGAATTTCTCTCTCTCTGAGTAGAGTAATGAATGTTCTTCTCTGTGTAGAGTAATGAATGTCTCTCTCTGTGTAGAGTAATGAATGTTCTCTCTCTGAGTAGAGTAATGAATGTTCTCTCTCTCTGAGTAGAGTAATGAATGTTCTCTCTCTGAGTAGAGTAATGAATGTTCTCTCTCTCTGTGTAGAGTAATGAATGTTCTCATCTCTCTGTGTAGAGTAATGAATGTTCTCTCTCTCTGTGTAGAGTAATGAATGTTCTCTATCTCTCTGTGTAGAGTAATGAATGTTCTCTCTCTCTGAGTAGAGTAATGAATGTTCTCTCTCTGAGTAGAGTAATGAATGTTCTCTCTCTCTCTGAGTAGAGTAATGAATGTTCTCTCTCTGTGTAGAGTAATGAATGTTCTCTCTCTCTCTGAGTAGAGTAATGAATGTCTCTCTGAGCAGAGTAATGAATGTTCTCTCTCTGTGTAGAGTAATGAATGTTCTCTCTCTGTGTAGAGTAATGAATGTTCTCTCTCTCTGTGTAGAGTAATGAATGTTCTCTCTCTGTGTAGAGTAATGAATGTTTCTCTCTCTGAGTAGAGTAATAATGTTCTCTCTCTGAGTAGAGTAATGAATGTTCTCTCTCTGAGTAGAGTAATGAATGTTCTCTCTCTGTGTAGAGTAATGAATGTTCTTCTCTCTGAGTAGAGTAATGAATGTTCTCTCTCTCTGAGTAGAGTAATGAATGTTCTCTGTGTAGAGTAATGAATGTTCTCTCTCTCTGTGTAGAGTAATGAATGTTCTCTCTCTCTGTGTAGAGTAATGAATATTTCTCTCTCTCTGTGTAGAGTAATGAATGTTCTATCTCTCTGTGTAGAGTAATGAATGTTCTCTCTCTGAGTAGAGTAATGAATGTTCTCTCTCTCTGAGTAGAGTAATGAATGTTCTCTCTCTGAGTAGAGTAATGAATGTTCTCTCTCTCTCTGTGTAGAGTAATGAATGTTCTCTCTCTCTGAGTAGAGTAATGAATGTTCTCTCTCTCTGAGTAAGAGTTCTCTTCTCTCTGTGTAGAAGTAATGAATGTTCTCTCTCTCTGTGTAGAGTAATGAATGTTCTCTATCTCTCTGTGTAGAGTAATGAATGTCTCTCTCTCTCTGTGTAGAGTAATGAATGTTCTCTCTCTGTGTAGAGTAATGAATGTTCTCTCTCTGAGTAGAGTAATGAATGTTCTCTCTCTGAGTAGAGTAATGAATGTTCTCTCTCTGAGTAGAGTAATGAATGTTCTCTCTCTCTGAGTAGAGTAATGAATGTTCTCTCTCTGTGTAGAGTAATGAATGTTCTCTCTCTCTGAGTAGAGTAATGAATGTTCTCTCTCTCTGTGTAGAGTAATGAATGTTTCTCTCTCTGTGTAGAGTAATGAATGTTCTCTCTCTCTGAGTAGAGTAATGAATGTTCTCTCTCTCTAGAGTAATGAATGTTTCTCTCTGAGTAGAGTAATGAATGTTCTCTCTCTGTGAGTAGAGTAATGAATGTTTCTCTCTGAGTAGAGTAATGAATGTTCTCTCTCTGAGTAGAGTAATGAATGTTCTCTCTCTGAGTAGAGTAATGAATGTTCTCTCTCTGAGTAGAGTAATGAATGTTCTCTCTCTCTGTGTAGAGTAATGAATGTTCTCTCTCTCTGTGTAGAGTAATGAATGTTCTCTCTCTCTGTGTAGAGTAATGAATGTTCTCTATCTCTCTGTGTAGAGTAATGAATGTTCTCTCTCTCTCTGTGTAGAGTAATGAATGTTCTCTCTCTGAGTAGAGTAATGAATGTTCTCTCTCTGAGTAGAGTAATGAATGTTCTCTTTCTCTGAGTAGAGTAATGAATGTTCTCTCTCTCTGTGTAGAGTAATGAATGTTCTCTCTCTCTGTGTAGAGTAATGAATGTCTCTCTCTCTGAGTAGAGTAATGAATGTCTTCTCTGAGTAGAGTAATGAATGTTCTCTCTCTGTGTAGAGTAATGAATGTTCTCTCTCTCTGTGTAGAGTAATGAATGTTCTCTCTCTCTGTGTAGAGTAATGAATGTTCTCTCTCTCTGTGTAGAGTAATGAATGTTCTCTCTCTCTGTGTAGAGTAATGAATGTTCTCTCTCTGAGTAGAGTAATGAATGTTCTCTCTCTCTGAGTAGAGTAATGAATGTTCTCTCTCTGAGTAGAGTAATGAATGTTCTCTCTCTGTGTAGAGTAATGAATGTTCTCTCTCTCTGTGTAGAGTAATGAATGTCTCTCTCTCTGAGTAGAGTAATGAATGTTCTCTCTCTCTGAGTAGAGTAATGAATGTTCTCTCTCTGAGTAGAGTAATGAATGTTCTCTCTCTAGAGTAATGAATGTTCTCTCTCTGTGTAGAGTAATGAATGTTCTCTCTCTCTGTGTAGAGTAATGAATGTTCTCTCTCTGAGTAGAGTAATGAATGTTCTCTCTCTGAGTAGAGTAATGAATGTTCTCTCTCTGAGTAGAGTAATGAATGTTCTCTCTCTCTGTGTAGAGTAATGAATGTTCTCTTCTCTGTGTAGAGTAATGAATGTTCTCTCTCTCTGTGTAGAGTAATGAATGTTCTCTCTCTCTGTGTAGAGTAATGAATGTTTCTCTCTCTCTGAGTAGAGTAATGAATGTTCTCTCTCTGAGTAGAGTAATGAATGTTTTCTCTCTGAGTAGAGTAATGAATGTTCTCTCTCTGAGTAGAGTAATGAATGCTCTCTCTCTGTGTAGAGTAATGAATGTTCTCTCTCTGTGTAGAGTAATGAATGTTCTCTCTCTCTGAGTAGAGTAATGAATGTTCTCTCTCTCTGTGTAGAGTAATGAATGTCTCTCTCTCTGTGTAGAGTAATGAATGTTCTCTCTCTCTGTGTAGAGTAATGAATGTTCTCTCTCTCTGTGTAGAGTAATGAATCTCTCTGTGTAGAGTAATGAATGTTCTCTCTCTGAGTAGAGTAATGAATGTTCTCTCTCTGAGTAGAGTAATGAATGTCTCTCTCTCTGAGTAGAGTAATGAATGTTCTCTCTCTGAGTAGAGTAATGAATATTTCTCTCTCTCTGAGTAGAGTAATGAATGTTCTCTCTCTCTGTGTAGAGTAATGAATGTTTCTCTCTCTGAGTAGAGTAATGAATGTCTCTCTCTCTGTGTAGAGTAATGAATGTTCTCTCTCTCTGAGTAGAGTAATGAATGTTCTCTCTCTGTGTAGAGTAATGAATGTTCTCTCTCTCTGTGTAGAGTAATGAATGTTCTCTCTCTCTGAGTAGAGTAATGAATGTTCTCTCTCTGAGTAGAGTAATGAATGTTCTCTCTCTGAGTAGAGTAATGAATGTTCTCTCTCTGAGTAGAGTAATGAATGTTCTCTCTCTCTCTGAGTAGAGTAATGAATGTTCTCTCTCTGTGTAGAGTAATGAATGTTCTCTCTCTCTGAGTAGAGTAATGAATGTTCTCTCTCTGTGTAGAGTAATGAATGTTCTCTCTCTCTGTGTAGAGTAATGAATGTTCTCTCTCTCTGTGTAGAGTAATGAATGTTCTCTCTCTGAGTAGAGTAATGAATGTTCTCTCTCTGAGTAGAGTAATGAATGTTCTCTCTCTGAGTAGAGTAATGAATGTTCTCTCTCTCTGTGTAGAGTAATGAATGTTCTTCTCTCTCTGTGTAGAGTAATGAATGTTCTCTCTCTCTGAGTAGAGTAATGAATGTTCTTCTCTGTGTAGAGTAATGAATGTTCTCTCTCTGTGTAGAGTAATGAATGTTCTCTCTCTCTGTAGAGTAATGAATGTTCTCTCTCTCTGTGTAGAGTAATGAATGTTCTCTCTCTCTCTGTGTAGAGTAATGAATGTTCTCTCTCTCTCTGAGTAGAGTAATGAATGTTCTCTCTCTGAGTAGAGTAATGAATGTTCTCTCTCTGAGTAGAGTAATGAATGTTCTCTCTCTGAGTAGAGTAATGAATGTTCTCTCTCTCTGTGTAGAGTAATGAATGTTCTCTCTCTCTGTAGAGTAATGAATGTTCTCTCTCTGTGTAGAGTAATGAATGTTCTCTCTCTCTGTGTAGAGTAATGAATGTTCTCTCTCTGTGTAGAGTAATGAATGTTCTCTATCTCTCTGTGTAGAGTAATGAATGTTCTCTCTCTCTCTGTGTAGAGTAATGAATGTTCTCTCTCTCTGTGTAGAGTAATGAATGTTTCTCTCTCTGAGTAGAGTAATGAATGTTCTCTCTCTGAGTAGAGTAATGAATGTTCTCTCTCTCTGAGTAGAGTAATGAATGTTCTCTCTCTGAGTAGAGTAATGAATGTTCTCTCTCTGAGTAGAGTAATGAATGTTTCTCTCTCTGAGCAGAGTAATGAATGTTCTCTCTCTGTGTAGAGTAATGAATGTTCTCTCTCTCTGTGTAGAGTAATGAATGTTCTCTCTCTGTGTAGAGTAATGAATCTCTCTGTGTAGAGTAATGAATGTTCTCTCTCTCTGTGTAGAGTAATGAATGTCTCTCTCTCTGAGTAGAGTAATGAATGTTCTCTCTCTCTGAGTAGAGTAATGAATGTTCTCTCTCTGAGTAGAGTAATGAATGTTCTCTCTGAGTAGAGTAATGAATGTTCTCTCTCTGTGTAGAGTAATGAATGTTCTCTCTCTCTGGTAGAGTAATGAATGTTCTCTCTTCTCTCTCTCTGTGTAGAGTAATGAATGTTCTCTCTCTGAGTAGAGTAATGAATGTTCTCTCTCTGAGTAGAGTAATGAATGTTCTCTCTCTGAGTAGAGTAATGAATGTTCTCTCTCTGAGTAGAGTAATGAATGTTCTCTCTCTGAGTAGAGTAATGAATGTTCTCTCTCTGAGTAGAGTAATGAATGTTCTCTCTCTGAGTAGAGTAATGAATGTTCTCTCTCTCTGAGTAGAGTAATGAATGTTTCTCTCTCTCTGTGTAGAGTAATGAATGTTCTCTCTCTCTGTGTAGAGTAATGAATGTTCTCTCTCTCTGTGTAGAGTAATGAATGTTCTCTCTCTCTGTGTAGAGTAATGAATGTCTCTCTCTGAGTAGAGTAATGAATGTTCTCTCTCTGAGTAGAGTAATGAATGTTCTCTCTCTGAGTAGAGTAATGAATGTTCTCTCTCTCTGTGTAGAGTAATGAATGTTCTCTCTCTGTGTAGAGTAATGAATGTTCTCTCTCTGAGTAGAGTAATGAATGTTCTCTCTGAGTAGAGTAATGAATGTCTCTCTCTCTGTGTAGAGTAATGAATGTTCTCTCTCTGTGTAGAGTAATGAATGTTCTCTCTCTCTGTGTAGAGTAATGAATGTTCTCTCTCTCTGTGTAGAGTAATGAATGTTCTCTCTCTGAGTAGAGTAATGAATGTTCTTCTCTGAGTAGAGTAATGAATGTTCTCTCTCTGAGTAGAGTAATGAATGTTCTCTCTCTGAGTAGAGTAATGAATGTTCTCTCTCTCTGTGTAGAGTAATGAATGTTCTCTCTCTCTGTGTAGAGTAATGAATGTTCTCTCTCTCTGTGTAGAGTAATGAATGTTCTCTCTCTCTGTGTAGAGTAATGAATGTTCTCTCTCTGTGTAGAGTAATGAATGTTCTCTCTCTGAGTAGAGTAATGAATGTTCTCTCTCTGTGTAGAGTAATGAATGTTCTCTGAGTAGAGTAATGAATGTCTCTCTGTGTAGAGTAATGAATGTTCTCTCTCTGTGTAGAGTAATGAATGTTCTCTCTCTCTGTGTAGAGTAATGAATGTTCTCTCTCTGAGTAGAGTAATGAATGTTCTCTCTCTCTGAGTAGAGTAATGAATGCTCTCTCTCTCTGTGTAGAGTAATGAATGTTCTCTCTCTCTGTGTAGAGTAATGAATGTTCTCTCTCTCTGTAGAGAGCAATGAATGTTCTCTCTGAGTAGAGTAATGAATGTTCTCTCTCTCTGAGTAGAGTAATGAATGTTCTCTCTCTGTGTAGAGTAATGAATGTTCTCTCTCTGAGTAGAGTAATAATGTTCTTCTCTCTGAGTAGAGTAATGAATGTTTCTCTCTGAGTAGAGTAATGAATGTTCTCTCTCTGTGTAGAGTAATGAATATTCTCTCTCTCTGTGTAATAATGAATGTTCTCTCTCTCTGTAGAGTAATGAATGTTCTCTCTCTCTGAGTAGAGTAATGAATGTTCTCTCTCTGAGTAGAGTAATGAATGTTTCTCTCTCTGGTAGAGTAATGAATGTTCTCTCTCTGTGTAGAGTAATGAATGTTCTCTCTCTGAGTAGAGTAATGAATGTTCTCTCTCTGTGTAGAGTAATGAATGTTCTCTGAGTAGAGTAATGAATGTTCTCTCTCTGAGTAGAGTAATGAATGTTCTCTCTCTCTCTGTGTAGAGTAATGAATGTTCTCTCTCTGAGTAGAGTAATGAATGTTCTCTCTCTCTGAGTAGAGTAATGAATGTTCTCTCTCTGAGTAGAGTAATGAATGTTCTCTCTCTCTGTGTAGAGTAATGAATGTTCTCTCTCTGAGTAGAGTAATGAATGTTCTCTTCTCTGAGTAGAGTAATGAATGTTCTCTCTCTGAGTAGAGTAATGAATGTCTCTCTCTGAGTAGAGTAATGAATGTTCCTCTCTCTGTGTAGAGTAATGAATGTCTTCTCTCTCTGAGAGAGTAATGAATGTCTCATCTCTGAGTAGAGTAATGAATGTTCTCTCTCTCTGAGTAGAGTAATGAATGCCTCTGGTAGAGTAAATGAATCTCTCTCTGTAGAGTAATGAATGTTCTCTCTCTGTGTAGAGTAATGAATGTTCTCTCTCTCTGAGTAGAGTAATGAATGTCTTCTCTCTGAGTAGAGTAATGAATGTCTCTCTCTGTGTAGAGTAATGAATGTTCTCTCTCTCTGTGCAGAGTAATGAAATGTTCTCTGAGTAGAGTAATGAATGTTCTCTCTCTGAGTAGAGTAATGAATGTCTCTCTCTCTGAGTAGAGTAATGAATGTTCTCTCTCTGTGTAGAGTAATGAATGTTCTCTCTCTATGTAGAGTAATGAATGTTCTCTTTCTGTAGAGTAAATGAATGTTCTCTCTCTGAGTAGAGTAATGAATGTTCTCTCTCTGTGTAGAGTAATGAATGTTCTCTATCTCTCTGAGTAGAGTAATGAATGTTCTCTCTCTCTGTGTAGAGTAATGAATGTCTATCTCTGTGTAGAGTAATGAATGTTCTCTCTCTGTGTAGAGTAATGAATGTTCTCTCTCTGAGTAGAGTAATGAATGTTCTCTCTGAGTAGAGTAATGAATGTTCTCTCTCTCTGAGTAGAGTAATGAATGTCTCTATCTCTGTGTAGAGTAATGAATGTTCTCTCTCTCTCTGTAGAGTAATGAATGTTCTCTATCTCTGAGTAGAGTAATGAATGTTCTCTCTCTCTGAGTAGAGTAATGAATGTTCTCTCTGTGTAGAGTAATGAATGTTCTCTCTCTGTGTAGAGTAAATGAATGTCTCTATCTCTGTGTAGAGTAATGAATGTTCTCTCTCTGTGTAGAGTAATGAATGTTCTCTATCTCTGTGCAGAGTAATGAATGTTCTCTCTCTGAGTAGAGTAATGAATGTTCTCTCTCTCTGAGTAGAGTAATGAATGTTCTCTCTCTCTGAGTAGAGTAATGAATGTTCTATCTCTCTGTGTAGAGTAAATGAATGTTCTCTCTCTGAGAGTAATGAATGTCTCTCTCTCTGAGTAGAGTAATGAATGCTCTCTCTCTGAGTAGAGTAATGAATGTTCTCCTCTGAGTAGAGTAATGAATGTTCTCTCTCTGTGTAGAGTAATGAATGTTCTCTCTCTCTGAGCAGAGTAAAGAATGTCTCTCTCTCTGAGCAGAGTAATGAATGCTCCCTCTCTCTGAGTAGAGTAATGAATGTTCTCTTCTCTGAGTAGAGTAATGAATGTTCTCTCTCTCTGTGTAGAGTAATGAATGTCTATCTCTCTGTGTAGAGTAATGAATGTCTCTCTCTCTGTGTAGAGTAATGGAATGTTCTCTCTCTCTGTGTAGAGTAAATGAATGTTCTATCTCTCTGTAGAGTAATGAATGTTCTCTCTCTCTGAGTAGAGTAATGAATGTTCTCTCTCTGTGCAGAGTAATGAATGTTCTCTCTCTCTGAGTAGAGTAATGAATGTTTCTCTCTGTGTAGAGTAATGAATGTCTCTCTCTGAGTAGAGAATGAATGTTCTCTCTCTGTGTAGAGTAATGAATGTTCTCTCTGAGTAGAGTAATGAATGTTCTCTCTGAGCAGAGTAAATGAATGTTCTCTCTCTCTGTGTAGAGTAATGAATGTTCTCTATCTCTCTCTGTAGAGTAATGAATGTTCTCTGAGTAGAGTAATGAATGTTCTCTCCTCTCTGTGTAGAGAATGAATGTTCTCTTCTCTGAGTAGAGTAATGAATGTTCTCTCTCTGTAGAGTAATGAATGTCTTCTCTGTGTAGAGTAATGAAATGTTCTCTCTCTCTGAGTAGAGTAATGAATGTTCTCTCTCTGAGTAGAGAAATGAATGTTCTCTCTCTGTGTAGAGTAATGAATGTTCTCTCTCTGAGTAGAGTAATGAATGTTTCTCTGAGTAGAGTAATGAATGTCTCATCTCTCTGAGAGTAAGGAATGTTCTCTCTGAGCAGAGTAATGAATGTTCTCTCTGAGTAGAGTAATGAATGTTCTCTCTGAGTAGAGTAATGAATGTTCTCTCTCTGAGTAGAGTAATGAATGTTCTCTCTGAGTAGAGTAATGAATGTTCTCTCCTCTGTGTAGAGTAAATGAATGTTCTCTATCTCTCTGTGTAGAGTAATGAATGTTCTCTCTCTCTGTGTAGAGTAATGAATGTTCTTCATCTCTGTGTAGAGTAATGAATGTTCTCTCTCTCTGTGTAGAGTAATGAATGTCTCTCTCTGAGTAGAGTAATGAATGTTCTCTCTCTGAGTAGAGTAATGAATGTTCTCTCTGAGTAGAGTAATGAATGTCTCTCTCTCTGTGTAGAGTAATGAATGTTCTCTCTCTGTGTAGAGTAAATGAATGTTCTTCTCTCTGAGTAGAGTAATGAATGTTCTCTTTCTCCGTGTAGAGTAATGAATGTTCTCTCTCTCTCTCTGTGTAGAGTAATGTGTTCTCTCTCTCTGAGAGAGTAATGAATGTTCTCTCTGTGTAGAGTAATGAATGTTCTCTCTGTGTAGAGTAATGAATGTTCTCTCTCTGTGTAGATGTGAATGTTCTCTCTGTGTAGATGAATGTTCTCTATTTTTCTGTGTAGAGTAATGAATGTTCTCTATCTCTGTGTAGAGTAATGAATGTTCTTCTCTGTGTAGATGAATGTTCTCTCTGTGTAGATGAATGTTCTCCTTCTCTGTGTAGAGTAATGAATGTTCTCTCTCTCTCTCTCTGTAGATGAATGTCCTCTCTCTCTGTGTAGATTAATGTTCTCTCTCTCTCTCTCTGTGTAGATGACTGTCCTCTCTCTCTGTGTAGATGAATGTTCTCTCTCTCTCTGTGTAGATGAATGTTCTCTCTCTCTCTCTCTCTCTCTGTGTAGATGAATGTTCTCTTTCTGTGTAGATGAATGTTCTCTCTATCTCTGTGTAGATGAATGTTCTCTTACTTTCTGTAGGTCTTCTATGGACCTCTCAGTCTTCTTCAGTCTCTCTCTGAGCATCTGTTCTTTAGCTGAGATCTGACACTCCTCGCTCTCCAACAGACCAATCTCTGACTCCAACCTACAATGAAAGAACAAAAAGAAACCATGAAAAAAAACCTTTAAATCATCCTAAATGGATCAAATAAAGGATTTTAACTACAACTATTTCATATGAGTGGCTTGGTATTTTGGGTGGTCAAACTCAACTCTGACCTTGAAGCCAGTTCCACCCTGTTGTCATTGTTCCCCTCTAATCAGGGACTGATTTAGACCTTGGACACCAGCTGTGTAACATGAATGATGAAGTAGGACAGAAAAGCAGCAGGCTCCGGACCTCGTAACGTAAAATCCACCATGTTAGGAAGAAACACAACACATTCTCTATTCCTCCAAATCCAGTGTGGAACAATGGAACAGCAACACATGGTGACGTGATGTTAGTATGAGCAGGAGGCCTTTCTGGTAATGGCTCTTATTGGTGTAAATTGGCCACGCCTTTCTGGTAATGGCTCTGATTGGTGTAAAGCTGCCACTCCTTTCTGGAAATGGCTCTGATTGGTGTAAATTGGCCAAGCATTTCTGGTAATGGCTCTGATTGGTGTAAATTGGTCACGCCTTTCTGGTAATGGCTCTGATTGGTGTAAATTGGCCACACCTTTCTGGTACCTGTCTGGTCTCCTGTTAGACAGGGGGAGGCTGTACCAGTCTTAACCTCTACCTGTCTGGTCTCCTGTTAGACAGGGGGAGGCTGTACCAGTCTTAACCTCTACCTGTCTGGTCTCCTGTTAGAAAGGGGGAGGCTGTACCAGTCTTAACCTCTACCTGTCTGGTCTCCTGTTAGACAGGGGGAGGCTGTACCAGTCTTAACCTCTACCTGTCTGGTCTCCTGTTAGAAAGGGGGAGGCTGTACCAGTCTTAACCTCTACCTGTCTGGTCTCCTGTTAGACAGGGGAGGCTGTACCAGTCTTAACCTCTACCTGTCTGGTCTCCTGTTAGAAAGGGGGAGGCTGTACCAGTCTTAACCTCTACCTGTCTGGTCTCCTGTTAGACAGGGGGAGGCTGTACCAGTCTTAACCTCTACCTGTGTCCGTTCAGATATGACAGGTTCAGCCTGATACAGAGGATATTTCTTTTGGGTCGTGTATATTTCTCTGCTACCGCACGGCAAGCGGTACCGTGGGGCCAAGGCTTCTAAACAGTTCTACCACCAAGCCTCCAAGCCACATCAGTCTGTGTTCCGTTGTTTACAACCAATAAGTAACTAGGTACAGAGCCTTCGGAAAATATTCAGACCCTCGACTTTTTCCACATTTTGTTACGTTACGGCCTTATTCTAAAATGGATTACATTGTTTTTTTTCCCTCAAAGTACACAAAACACCCCATAATGACCAAGCAAAAACAGGTTATTAGATATTTATGCAAATGTATAAATAAAATAATGAAATATTACATTTACATTAGTATTCAGACCTTTTACTCAGTACTTTGTTGAAGCACCTTTGGCAGCGATTACAGCCTCCAGTCTTCTTGGGTATGACGCTACAAGCTTGGCACACCTGTATTTGGGGAGTTTCTCCCATTCATCTCTGCAGATCCTCTCAGGCTCTGTCAGGTCCCCATTTTTAAAATAAAGTGGTGATCCTAACTCACCTAAAATAGGGATTTTTACTAGGATTTAAATGTCAGGAATTGTGAAAAACAAAGTTTAAATGTATTTGGCTAAGGTGTATGTAAACTTCCGACTTCCGACACACACAAACACACACACACACACGCACACACGCGCACACGCACACACACACACACACACACACACACACACACACACACACACACACACACACACACACACACACACACACACACACACACACACACACACACACACACACACACACACACACACACATTCCATTTATCCCAGAGGACCTGGGTTTGGGTTATTATTTTTGCTGGCTAGCCAATCAGGAAGCATCGTTCAGAGGAACCCCCCCCCCCTGCCTCCTCCCTGGTCATTTCCTGCCATTGTATACTGCAAGAGGGTTCCAGAATGCCTCAAAAGTTCCATGGTCAGTAATAACAAGGAAGCTTCCCAAGATTCCATCTCTTAGTCCACCCTATTCCTTATATAGTGCACTACTTTAGACCAGAGCCCTATGGAACCCTATTCCCTATATAGTGCACTACTATAGACCAGAGCCCTATTCCCTATATAGTGCACTACTATAGACCAGAGCCCTATTCCCTATATAGTGCACTACTATAGACCAGAGCCCTATTCCCTATATAGTGCACTACTATAGACCAGGGACCATAGGGGTTCATAGAGTTCTACTGCGATGGTCAACACTGACATCTGGTCAATACCAACACCTGCACCCCGTGGTCAATACCAACACCTGCACCCCCGTGGTCAATTACCAACACCTGCACCCCCGTGGTCAACAACAACACCTGCACCCCGTGGTCAATACCAACACCTGCACCCCGTGGTCAATTACCAACACCTGCACCCCGTGGTCAATACCAACATCTGCACCCCGTGGTCAATACCAACAACTGCACCCCGTGGTCAATACCAACACCTGCACCCCGTGGTCAATACCAACATCTGCACCCCGTGGTCAATACCAACACCTGCACCCCTGTGGTCAATACCAACACCTGCACCCCCGTGGTCAATTACCAACACCTGCACCCCCGTGGTCAATACCAACATCTGCACCCCGTGGTCAATACCAACAACTGCACCCCCCGTGGTCAATACCAACACCTGCACCCCGTGGTCAATACCAACATCTGCACCCCGTGGTCAATACCAACACCTGCACCCCCGTGGTCAATACCAATACCAATACAACATGACAAAGACCACCGTGTTGAAAACACAAACATCCTCTCTGTGGTCCGAGGTCACTCCCCTCTCCCCTTTTTTTCTCACTTTCACTTTTTCTGCTCCCTCCCCTCTCCCTCCTCTCTCCCTCCACTCTCCCTCCTCTCTCCCTCCACTCACCCTCCTCTCTCCCTCCACTCTCCCTCCTCTCTCCCTCCAATCTCCCTCCTCTCTCCCTCCTCTCTCCTCCTCTCTCCCTCCACTCTCCCTCCTCTCTCCCTCCACTCTCCCTCCTCTCTCCCTCCTCTCTCCCTCCACTCTCCCTCCTCTCTCCCTCCTCTCTCCCTCCACTCTCCCTCCTCCCTCTCCCTCCTCTCTCCCTCCACTCTCCCACCACTCTCCCTCCTCTCTCCCTCCACTCTCCCACTTCTTCCTCCCACCACTCTCCCACTCTCCCTCCACTCTCCCTCCTCTCTCCCTCCTCTCTCCCTCCACTCTCCCTCCTCTCTCCCACCACTCTCCCTCCACTCTCCCACTCTTCTTCCTCTCTCCAGCTCTCCCTCCACTCTCCCACTCTCCTTCCTCTCTCCAGCTCTCCCTCCACTCTCCCACTCTTCTTCCTCTCTCCCACTCTCCCTCCTCTCTCCCTCCACTCTCCTCCACTCTCCCTCCTCTCTCCCTCCTCTCTCCCTCCACTCTCCCTCCTCTCTTCCTCCTCTCTCCCTCCTCTCTCCCTCCTCTCCCTCCACTCTCCCTCCTCTCTCCCTCCCTCTCCCTCCACTCTCCCTCCTCTCTCCCTCCTCTCTCCCTCCACTCTCCTTCCACTCTCCCACTCTTCTTCCTCCCACCACTCTCCCACTCTCCCTCCACTCTCCCTCCACTCTCCCTCCACTCTCCCACTCTTCTTCCTCCCTCCACTCTCCCTCCTCTCTCCCTCCACTCTCCCTCCACTCTCCCTCCACTCTCCCACTCTTCTTCCTCCCTCCACTCTCCCTCCTCTCTCCCTCCACTCTCCCTCCACTCTCCCTCCACTCTCCCACTCTTCTTCCTCCCACCACTCTCCCACTCTCCCTCCACTCTCCCTCCACTCTCCCACTCTCCTTCCTCTCTCCAACTCTCCTTCCTCTCCAGCTCTCCCTCCACTCTCCCACTCTTCTTCCTCTCTCCCACTCTCCCTCCTCTCTCCCTCCACTCTCCCTCCACTCTCCCTCCTCTCCCTCCTCTCTCCCTCCCTCTCCCTCCTCTCTCCCTCCACTCTCCCTACTCTCTCCCTCCTCTCTCCCTCCACTCTCCCTCCACTCTCCCTCCACTCTCCCTCCTCTCTCCCTCCACTCTCCCTCCACTCTCCCTCCTCTCTCCCTCCACTCTCCCTCCTCTCTCCCTCCACTCTCCCTCCTCTCTCCCTCCTCTCTCCCTCCACTCTCCCTCCACTCTCCCTCCACTCTCCCACTCTTCTTCCTCCCACCACTCTCTGTCCACTCTCCCTCCACTCTCCCACTCTTCTTCCTCTCTCCCACTCTCCTTCCTCTCTCCAACTCTCCCTCCACTCTCCCACTCTCCCTCCACTCTCCAACCTCCCACCACTCTCCCTCCTCTCTTCAACTCTCCCTCCTCTCTTCAACTCTCCCTCCACTCTCCCACTCTCCCTCCACTCTCCCTCCACTCTCCCACTCCCCCTCCACTCTCCCTCCACACTCCCACTCTCTCTCCACTCTCCTTCCTCTCACCAACTCTCCCTCCACTCTCCCACCACTCCCTGTGGCTGATGTGAGTAAGACATTTAAGCGTGTTAACCCTCACAAGGCTGCCGGCCCAGACGGCATCCCCAGCCGCGTCCTCAGAGCATTTGCAGACCAGCTGGCTGGAGTGTTTACGGACATATTCAATCTCTCCCTATCCCAGTCTGCTGTCCCCACATGCTTCAAGATGTCCACCATTGTTCCTGTTCCCGAAGGTAACTGAACTAAATGACTATCGCCACGTAGCACGCACTTAAGGTCATCATGAAGTGCTTTGAGAGGCTAGTTAAGATCCTCTTCTTTACCTGACACCCTAGACCCACTTCAATGTGCTTACTGCACCAATAGATCCACAGACGATGCAAATCGCCATCGCACTGCACACTGCCCTATCCCATCTGGAGAAGAGGCATACCTGTGTAAGAATGTTGTTAATTGAACACAGCTCAGCCTTCAACACCATAGTACCCTCCAAGCTCATCGTTAAGCTCGAGACCCTGTGTCTGAACCCCGCCCTGTGTAACACCTAAAACACAAGGGTGCGTGTTCAGCCCCCTCCTGTACTCCTTGTTCATCCACCACTGCGTGGCCATGCACGCCTCCAACTCAATCATCAAGTTTGCAGACGACACAACAGTGGTAGGCTTGATTACCAACAACGACGAGATGGCCTACAGGGAGGATGTGTGGGCCCTCGGAGTGTGGTGTCAGGAAAATAACCTCTTCCTCAACGTCAACAAAGCGAATGTGCTGATCGTGGACTTCAGGAGACAGCAGAGGGAACACGCCTCTATCCACATCGACGGAACAGCGGTGGAGAAGGTGGAAAGCTTCAAGTTCCTCGGTGTACACATCACTGATGATCTGAAATGGTTCCACCCACACAGACAGTGTGGTGAAGAAGGTGCAACAGCGCTTGGCCCCTAAAACCCTCACAAACTTTTCACAGATGAACAATTGAGAGCATCCTGTCGGGCTGTATCACTGCCTGGAATGGCAACTGCACCGCCCACATCGCAGGGCCCTCCAGAGGGTAGTGAGGTCTGCACAACGCATCACCGGGGGAAAACCACCTGCCCTCCAGGACATCTACAACACCCGATGTCACAGGAAGGCCAAAAAGATCATCAACGATATCAACCACCCGAGCCACGGCCTGTTCACCCCGCTATCATCCAGAAGGCGAGGTCAGTAGAGGTGCATCAAAGCTGGGACAGAGAGACTGAAAAACAGCTTCTATCTCAAGGCCATCAGACTGTTCAACAACCATCACTAGCCGGCTCCCACCCGGTTACTCCTTAGTGACTGCTGCCCTATGTACATAGACATGGAATCACTGGTCACTTTAATAATGGAACACTAGTCACTTTAATAATGTTTACATACTGCTTTACTCATCTCATATGTACAGTGGGGAGAACAAGTATTTGATACACTGCCGATTTTGCAAGGTTTTCCTACTTACAAAGCATGTAGAGGTCTGTCATTTTTATCATAGGTACACTTCAACTGTGAGAGACGGAATCTAAAACAAAAATCCAGAAAATCACATTGTATGATTTTTAAGTAATTCGGTCTGTATGTTCCCTAGCCGTTGGCAGAACAGTTGAAACTGGAGCAGCAGCACAACCAGGTGGACTGGGGACAGCAAGGAGTCACCATATCAGGTGGTCCCGAGCCTTCTGACGGTCTGTATGTTCCCTAGCCGTTGGCAGAACAGTTGAAACTGGAGCAGCAGCACAACCAGGTGGACTGGGGACAGCAAGGAGTCATCATGCCAGGTGGTCCTGAGCCTTCTGACGGTCTGTATGCAGTATATTTGGGAATAGCAGTCATTGGAAAGAAGTGGAGGGCTCTCAACAAAAACATTTAATAATCAATGAAAAGGTAAAAGGTCAATGAACATATGGCGGTTATTAGACAGAGACAGTGCCAGAGACAAACAGAGACAGAGACAGAGACAGACAGAAACAGAGACAGTGACAGTGACAGAGACAGAGACAGAGACACAGACAGAGACAGAGACAGAGACAGTGACAGTGACAGAGACAGACAGAGACAGAGACAGAGACAAACAGAGACAGAGACAGAGACAGAGACAGACACAGTGACAGAGAAAGTGACAGTGACAGAGACAGAGACAGAGACAGAGAGAGTGACAGAGACAGAGACAGAGACAGAGAGAGTGACAGAGACAGAGACAGAGACAGAAACAGAGACATAGACAGAGACAGTGACAGAGACAGAGACAGAGACAGACAGAAACAGAGACAGACAGTGACAGTGACAGTGACAGAGACAGAGACAGTGACAGAGACAGAGACAGAGACAGACAGAAACAGAGACATAGACAGAGACAGTGCCAGAGACAGACAGAGACAGAGACAGAGACAGAGACAGAGACAGAGACAGAGACAGAGACAGAGACAGAGACAGTGACAGTGACAGAGACAGAGACAGAGACAGAGACAGAGACAGTGACACTGACAGAGACATAGACAGAGACAGAGACAGACAGAAACAGAGACAGTGCCAGAGACAGTGCCAGAGACAGACAGAGACAGAGACAGTGACAGAGACAGAGACAGACAGAAACAGAGACATAGACAGAGACAGTGCCAGAGACAAACAGAGACAGACAGAAACAGAGACATAGACAGAGACAAAGACAGAGACAGACAGAGACAGAGACAGAGACAGAGAAAGTGACAGAAACAGAGACAGAGAATTTATGGAGCTATCTCAGTGTAAAGTCACTGTACAGCACTGAGCCTGTCCCACATTCACCCAGACATCTCAGACTAACAGGAAATATACTGGCTCTGCTTCCTCAAGTGGTGCAACTGAACACTACAAAAAAAATAAAGGGAGCACTAAAATAACACATCTTAGATCTGAATGAATGAAATATTCTTATTAAATACTTTTTTCTTTACATAGTTGAATGTACTGACAACAAAATCACACAAAAATGATCAATGGAAATCAAATTTATCAACCTATAGAGGTCTGGATTTGGAGTCAAAATTAAAGTGGAAAACCACACTACAGGCTGATCCAACTTTGATGTAATGTCCTTAAAACAAGTCAAAATGAGGCTCAGTAGTGTGTGTGGCCTCCACGTGCCTGTATGACCTCCCTACAACGCCTGGGCATGCTCCTGATGAGGTGGCGGATGGTCTCCTGAGGGATCTCCTCCCAGACCTGGACTAAAGCATCCGCCAACTCCTGGACAGTCTGTGGTGCAACGTGGCGTTGGTGGATGGAGCGAGACATGATGTCCCAGATGTGCTCAATTGGATTCAGGTCTGGGGAACAGGCGGGCCAGTCCATAGCATCAATGCCTTCCTCTTGCAGGAACTGCTGACACACTCCAGCCACTTGAGGTCTAGCATTGTCTTGCATTAGGAGGAACCCAGGACCAACCGCACCAGCATATGGTCTCACAAGGGGTCTGAGGATCTCATCTCGGTACCTAATGACAGTCAGGCTACCTCTGGCGAGCACATGGAGGGCTGTGTGGCTCCCCAAAGAAATGCCACCCCACACCATGACTGACCCACCGCCAAACCGGTCATGCTGGAGGATGTTGCAGGCAGCAGAACGTTCTCCACGGCGTCTCCAGACTGTCACGTCTGTCACATGTGCTCAGTGTGAACCTGCTTTCATCTGTGAAGAGCACAGGGCGCCAGTGGCGAATTTGCCAATCTTGGTGTTCTCTGGCAAATGCCAAACATCCTGCACAGTGTTGGGCTGTAAGCACAACCCCACCTGTGGACGTCGGGCCCTCATACCACCCTCATGGAGTCTGTTTCTGACCGTTTGAGCAGACACATGCACATTTGTGGCCTGCTGGAAGTCATTTTGCAGGGCTCTGGCAGTGCTCCTCCTGCTCCTCCTTGCACAAAGGCAGAGGTAGCGGTCCTGCTGCTAGGTTGTTGCCCTCCTATGGCCTCCTCCACGTCTCCTGATGTACTGGCCTGTCTCCTGGTAGAGCCTCCATGCTCTGGACACTACGCTGACAGACACATCAAACCTTCTTGCCACAGCTCGCATTGATGTATCATCCTGGATGAGCTGCACTACCTGAACCACTTGTGTGGGTTGTAGACTCCGTCTCATGCTACCACTAGAGTGAAAGCACCACCAGCATTCAAAAGTGACCAAAGCATCAGCCAGGAAGCATAGGAACTGAGAAGTGGTCTGTGGTTATCACCTGCAGAACCACTCCTTTATTGGGGGTGTCTTGCTAATTGCCTATAATTTCCACCTGTTGTCTATTCCATTTGCACAACAGCATGTGCAATTTATTATATTATATTATCTATTTATTATTATTTATTATTACAGGTAACTTATTAGATACTATGCATTTTGGGCGAGTTGGAATATTTCTAAATCAAACGCGCCAAATAAATCGACATTTTGGGGATATAAATATAAAGAAGGACATTATCGACCAAAAGGACCATTTGTGATGTTTCTGGGACATTTTGGAGTGACAACAGAAGAAGATCTTCAAAGGTAAGGCATGAATTATATATTATAATTATATCGTTATTTCTGATTTTTGCGTCGCCACCTGCCTGGTTGAAAATTATTTTCATGCGTTTGTATGCGGGGGCGCTGTCCTCAGATAATCGCATTTCGCCGTAAAGCCTTTTTGAAACATACAGTGGATTATTGGATGAACAAGAAGATAAGCTTTATTTTGATGTATTACACTTGTATTTTCGTGAATATTGATTCTGTAGTTTGAATTCTCTGCCATTTCACTGGATGTTGTCAAATCCATCCTGCTAAAGGGATTGGCGCGCGAAGGGATCAGTAAGAGGCTAAAGGGATTGACGCGCGAAGGGATCAGTAAGAGGCTAAAGGGATTGGCTCGCGAAGGGATCAGTAAGAGGCTAAAGGGATTGGCGCACGAAGGGATCAGTAAGAGGCTAAAGGGATTGGCGCGCGAAGGGATCAGTAAGAGGCTAAAGGGATTGGCGCGCGAAGGGATCAGCAAGAGGCTAAAGGATTGGCGCGCGAAGGGATCAGTAAGAGGCTAAAGGGATTGGCTCGTGAAGGGATCAGTAAGAGGCTAAAGGGATTGGCTCGCGAAGGGATCAGTAAGAGGCTAAAGGGATTGGCTCGCGAAGGGATCAGTAAGAGGCTAAAGGGATTGGCTTGTGAAGGGATCAGTAAGAGGCTAAAGGGATTGGCTCGCGAAGGGATCAGTAAGAGGCTAAAGGGATTGGCTCGAAGGATCAGTAAGAGGCTAAAGGGATTGGCTCGCGAAGGGATCAGTAAGAGGCTAAAG
>NC_056437.1:3255285-3275285 GCF_018296145.1 Oncorhynchus tshawytscha | reverse complement strand
TGTAGCATACCCTCTAACAGGAGACCTGAGGTATGTAGCATACCATACCCTCTAACAGGAGACCTGAGGTATGTAGCATACCATACCCTCTAACAGGAGACCAGAGGTATGTAGCAAACCATACCATCTAACAGGAGACCTGAGGTATGTAGCATACCATCTAACAGGAGACCTGAGGTATATAGCATACCATACCATCTAACAGGAGACCTGAGGTATGTAGTATACCCTCTAACAGGAGACCTGAGGTATGAAGCATACCATACCATCTAACAGGAGACCTGAGGTATATAGCATACCATCTAACAGGAGACCTGGGGTATGTAGCATACCATACCATCTAACAGGAGACCTGAGGTATGTAGCATACCATACCCTCTAACAGGAGACCTGAGGTATGTAGCATACCATACCCTCTAACAGGAGACCTGAGATATGTAGCATACCCTCTAACAGGAGACCTGAGGTATGTAGCATACCATACCCTCTAACAGGAGACCTGAGGTATGTAGCATACCCTCTAACAGGAGACCTGAGGTATGTAGCATACCCTCTAACAGGAGACCTGAGGTATGTAGCATACCATACCCTCTAACAGGAGACCTGAGGTATGTAGCATACCATACCATCTAACAGGAGACCTGAGGTATGTAGCATACCATACCCTCTAACAGGAGACCTGAGGTATGTAGCATACCATACCATCTAACAGGAGACCTGAGGTATGTAGCATACCCTCTAACAGGAGACCTGAGGTATGTAGCATACCCTCTAACAGGAGACCTGAGGTATGTAGCATACCATACCCTCTAACAGGAGACCTGAGGTATGTAGCATACCATACCCTCTAACAGGAGACCTGAGGTATGTAGCATACCATACCATCTAACAGGAGACCTGAGGTATGTAGCATACCATACCCTCTAACAGGAGACCTGAGGTATGTAGCATACCATACCATCTAACAGGAGACCAGAGGTATGTAGCATACCATACCCTCTAACAGGAGACCTGAGGTATGTAGCATACCATACCCTCTAACAGGAGACCTGAGGTATGTAGCATACCATACCATCTAACAGGAGACCTGAGGTATGTAGCATACCCTCTAACAGGAGACCTGAGGTATGTAGCATACCCTCTAACAGGAGACCTGAGGTATGTAGCATACCATACCCTCTAACAGGAGACCTGAGGTATGTAGCATACCATACCCTCTAACAGGAGACCTGAGGTATGTAGCATACCATACCATCTAACAGGAGACCTGAGGTATGTAGCATACCATACCCTCTAACAGGAGACCTGAGGTATGTAGCATACCATACCATCTAACAGGAGACCAGAGGTATGTAGCATACCATACCCTCTAACAGGAGACCTGAGGTATGTAGCATACCATACCCTCTAACAGGAGACCTGAGGTATGTAGCATACCCTCTAACAGGAGACCTGAGGTATGTAGCATACCATACCCTCTAACAGGAGACCTGAGGTATGTAGCATACCATACCCTCTAACAGGAGACCTGAGGTATGTAGCATACCATACCATCTAACAGGAGACCTGAGGTATGTAGCATACCATCTAACAGGAGACCTGAGGTATGTAGCATACCATACCCTCTAACAGGAGACCTGAGGTATGTAGCATACCCTCTAACAGGAGACCTGAGGTATGTAGCATACCATACCCTCTAACAGGAGACCTGAGGTATGTAGCATACCATACCCTCTAACAGGAGACCAGAGGTATGAAGCATACCATACCCTCTAACAGGAGACCTGAGGTATGTAGCATACCCTCTAACAGGAGACCTGAGGTATGTAGCATACCATACCCTCTAACAGGAGACCTGAGGTATGTAGCATACCCTCTAACAGGAGACCTGAGGTATGTAGCATACCATACCCTCAAACAGGAGACCTGAGGTATGTAGCATACCATACCCTCAAACAGGAGACCTGAGGTATGTAGCATACCATACCCTCTAACAGGAGACCAGAGGTATGTAGCAAACCATACCATCTAACAGGAGACCTGAGGTATGTAGCATACCATCTAACAGGAGACCTGAGGTATATAGCATACCATACCATCTAACAGGAGACCTGAGGTATGTAGTATACCCTCTAACAGGAGACCTGAGGTATGAAGCATACCATACCATCTAACAGGAGACCTGAGGTATATAGCATACCATCTAACAGGAGACCTGAGGTATGTAGCATACCATACCATCTAACAGGAGACCTGAGGTATGTAGCATACCATACCATCTTAACAGGAGACCTGAGGTATGTAGCATACCATACCCTCTAACAGGAGACCTGAGATATGTAGCATACCCTCTAACAGGAGACCTGAGGTATGTACCATACCCTCTAACAGGAGACCTGAGGTATGTAGCATACCATACCCTCTAACAGGAGATCTGAGGTAGGTTGCATACCATACCCTCTAACAGGAGACCTGAGGTATGTAGCATACCATACCCTCTAACAAGAGACCTGAGGTATGTAGCATACCATACCCTCTAACAGGAGACCTGAGGTATGTAGCATACCATACCTCTAACATGAGACCTGAGGTATGTACCAATCCCTCTAACAGGGTACCTGAGGTATGTAGCATACCCTCTAACAGGAGACCTGAGGTATGTAGCATACCATACCCTCTAACAGGAGACCTGAGGTAGGTTGCATACCATACCCTCTAACAGGAGACCTGAGGTATGTAGCATACCATACCCTCTAACAGGAGACCTGAGGTATGTAGCATACCATACCCTCTAACAGGAGACCTGAGGTATGTACCATACCCTCTAACAGGAGACCTGAGGTATGTAGCATACCATACCCTCTAACAGGAGACCTGAGGTATGTAGCATACCCTCCAACAGGAGACCTGAGGTATGTAGCATACCATACCATCTAACAGGAGACCTGAGGTATGTAGCATACCATACCCTCTAACATGAGACCTGAGGTATGTAGCAATCCCTCTAACAGGGTACCTGAGGTATGTAGCATACCCTCTAACAGGAGACCTGAGGTATGTAGCATACCATACCCTCTAACAGGAGATCTGAGGTAGGTTGCATACCATACCCTCTAACAGGAGACCTGAGGTATGTAGCATACCATACCCTCTAACAAGAGACCTGAGGTATGTAGCATACCATACCCTCTAACAGGAGACCTGAGGTATGTACCATACCCTCTAACAGGAGACCTGAGGTATGTAGCATACCATACCCTCTAACAGGAGACCTGAGGTATGTAGCATACCCTCCAACAGGAGACCTGAGGTATGTAGCATACCATACCATCTTAACAGGAGACCTGAGGTATGTAGCATACCATACCCTCTAACAGGAGACCTGAGATATGTAGCATACCATACCATCTTAACAGGAGACCTGAGGTATGTAGCATACCATACCCTCTAACAGGAGACCTGAGATATGTAGCATACCCTCTAACAGGAGACCTATGGTATGTACCATACCCTCTAACAGGAGACCTGAGGTATGTAGCATACCATACCCTCTAACAGGAGACCTGAGGTATGTACCATACCCTCTAACAGGAGACCTGAGGTATGTAGCATACCATACCCTCTAACAGGAGACCTGAGGTATGTAGCATACCCTCCAACAGGAGACCTGAGGTATGTAGCATACCATACCCTCTAACAGGAGACCTGAGGTATGTAGCATACCATACCCTCTAACAGGATGCATTCTCCCTCATCTTCCATCTCTTCTACCTCCTTCTCCTCCTCTTCCTCATTCTCCTCCTCATCTGCCTTCTTATCTGCCTCCTCATCTGCCTCCTCCTTCTCCCACCCTCTCTTCCTGTTCCTCATCGTCTATATTATCACTGATTCCTGTAGAGATGACCTAGCCTACTGTGCGTTGTGGAACATATCATTGTGTTATCGATTCTTAGGTGACGTGTTTATTGATCAGTCGACCTCTAGTATGTATATTGTGTGTTAAGGACCAGAGCAGAACAGAGCGGCCTGGTAGCACAGATCAAAGTGTTCATCCCAAATAGCACCCTATTCCTTATGGGCTCTGGGCAACAGAGGCAACTGCATAGGGGCTAGTGTGCTATTTGGGAGGCTGTCACAGATTAAAGAAGGCAAAGTATACAGAGATCTGACTGCTTATCATGAAATTTAATACAGAGATCTGACTGCTTATCATGAAATATAATACAGAGATCTGACTGCTTATCATGAAATATAATACAGAGATCTGACTGCTTATCATGAAATATAATACAGAGATCTGACTGCTTATCATGAAATATAATACAGAGATCTGACTGCTTATCGTGAAATATAATACAGAGATCTGACTGCTTATCATGAAAATATAATACTTATCGTGAAATATAATACAGAGATCTGACTGCTTATCGTGAAATATAATACAGAGATCTGACTGCTTATCGTGAAATATTAAACACAATGGCTTTCCTCTTTAATCCACCTCTCTTTTCGTCCTCTTTAATCAAATTATCTTTACCTCCTCTTTAATCAACCTCTCCTTTCCTTCCTTCCTTTCCCTCCTTCCTTCCTCTCTCTGTCTGCTGTTGAAGAACTGAGGACAGGTCCCAATGTGAGCTACTCACCATATTAGGTATCACTCTCGCTCTGTCACACAGACAGAGAGACTAGATAAACACTGGAACACTTCCGTAGATTGAACTCTCAGGTCTAGTTCAGAACAATCATTATTTGGCCAACAATAGGGGCCGATCTGTTAGAAAATGCCCGGGTCGGTTTCTGGTCCAAGTCTGTCACTGCTCTGCCCTTAAACAAACATTGAAACATCTCATTTCTCTCTGCCTGGATGGCAAACGATCACACTGAATATAATAAAGCATAAATTCACTGAGATGTTATTTAGCTGTTCTCATCTGTTCTCCTCTGTTCTCCTCTGTTCTCCTTTCCTCTCCTCTCCTCTACTCTCCCCTCCTCTCCTCTCCTCTCCTCTCCTCTCCTCTCCTCTCCTCTCCTCTCCTCTCCTCTCCTCTCCTCTCCTCTCTCCTCTCCTCTCCTCTCCTCTCCTCTCCTCTCCTCTCCTCTCCTCTCCTCTCCTCTCCCTCTCCTCTCCTCTCTCCTCTCCTCCTCTCCTCTCCTCCTCTCCTCTCCTCTCCTCTCCTCTCCTCTCCTCTCCTCTCCCTCCTCTCCTCCTCTCCTCCTCTCCTCTCCTCCTCTCCCCTCCTCTCCTTTCCTCTCCTCTCCTCTCTCTCTCCTCTCCTCTCCTCTCTCTCCTCTCCTCCCTCTACTCCCTCTCCTCTCCCCTCCTCTCCTCCTCTCCTCTCCTCTCCTCTCCCTCTCCTCTCCTCTCCTCTCCTCTCCTCTCCTCTCCTCTGTTCTCCTCTGTTCTCCTCTGTTCTCCTCTCCTCTGTTCTCTCCCTCCTCTGTTCTCCCCTCCTCTCCTCTCCTCTCCTCTCCTCTCCTCTCCTCTGTTCTCCTCTGTTCTCTCTGTTCTCCTCTCCTCTGTTCTCTCCTCTGTTCTCCCCCTCTCCTCTCCTCTCCTCTCCCTCTCCTCTCTCCTCTCCTCTCCTCTCCTCTCCTCTCCTCTCCTCTCCCTCTCCTCTCCTCTCCTCTCCTCTCCCTCCTCCCTCTCCTCTCCTCTCCTCTCCTCTCCTCTCCTCTCCTCTGTTCTCCCTCTCCTCTCCTCTCCTCTCCTCTCCTCTCCTCTCCTCTCCTCTCCTCTCCTCTCCTCTCCTCTCCTCTCCTCTCCTCTCCTCTCCTCTCCTCTCCTCTCCTCTCCTCTCCTCTCCCCTCCCTCTCCTCTCCTCTACTCTACTCTCCTCTACTCTACTCTACTCTCCTCTCTACTCTACTCTACTCTACTCTACTCTACTCTACTCTACTCTACTCTACTCTACTCTACTCTCTCCTCTACCCTCCCCTCCCTCTCCTCTCCTCTCCTCTCCCTCCCCTCCCCTCTCCTCTCCTCCTCCTCTCCTCTCCTCTCCTCTCCTCCTCCTCTACTCTCCCCTCCTCTCCTCTCCTCTCCTCCTCCTCTGTTCTCCTCTCCTCCTCCTCTAATCTCCTCTGTCTATTGTCATAAAATATATTTGTTATAATAATAAACATTTGCCAGGATTCAACCTCGTTCCTTCTGTCAGTGTTCTGGTCCCTGACTCTACTCACTGAGCCAGATGACACATCAACAAATCCTGACGACATTGTAGGCCTAACTACGGTGTCCAGTAGAGGTCAGTGTTTGAATGCAACCTGGAATCGAAGAAAACACAAGAAATCAGTGGGAAATCACTCCCTAAAACCCTTCAGCGAGTAGGCCTCTCTAATCGACCTGGCCAGGGTATCTTGGAAGGATATTGACCTCATTCCATCAGTAGAGGATGCCTGGTTATTCTTTAAAAGTGCTTTCCTCACCATCTTAAATAAGCATGCCCCATTCAAAAAATTTAGAACCAGGAACAGATGTACCCCTTAGTTCACTCCAGACCTGACCGCCCTTGACCAGCACAAAAACATTCTGTGGCGTATTGCATTATCATCGAATAGCCCCAGTGATATGCAACTTTTCAGGGAAGTTAGGAACCAATATACACAGGAAGTTAGGAAAGTGAAGGCTAGCTTTTGCAAACAGCAATTTGCATCCTGTAACACAAACTCCAAAAAGTTCTGGGACACTGTAAAGTCCATGGAGAATAAGAGCACCTCCTCCCAGCTGCCAACTGCACTAAGTACAGGTATAATATTAATAGTGCTTTGAAAACTGCATTGGCACATCAGAGCTCTAGTATCAATTGTTCCATCATTACATTGCAGTGTTGATTCTGTTCTGTTTTTGGAGAAGGTATGTACTTAATGTCTTGTGCTGACAAGTTGATGTATCTGAACATGAGCATCTGTGAGTGTTGCTCCATGTTGTTGTCCAGAGGAAGTGTCCATGTTGTTGTCCAGAGGAAGTGTCCGTGTTGTTGTCCAGAGGAAGTGTCCGTGTTGTTGTCCAGAGGAAGTGTCCGTGCTGTTGTCCAGAGGAAGTGTCCAGAGGAAGTGTCCATGTTGTTGTCCAGAGGAAGTGTCCGTGTTGTTGTCCAGAGGAAGTGTCCGTGTTGTTGTCCAGAGGAAGTGTCCGTGTTGTTGTCCAGAGGAAGTGTCCGTGTTGTTGTCCAGAGGAAGTGTCCATGTTGTTGCACAGAGGAAGTGTCTATTCTATGAGTATGGTTTATGCTAGAGATAGTTAGCTAGCTGTCTCTGTAGCTTAGTGGAGTGTTGGGTCAGTTACTGTAAGGTTATAGGTTTGAATCCCAGAGGTGACTAGGTGAAGAAACAAACCATCTGTTGGTGTGATCTTGAACAAGGCACTTTAACCCTTAATACTCCTGTAAGCCTCTCTGGATAAGCGCCTTGACTAGATGACTGAAACCTCCGTCTCTCTCCGCAGTGGAAAACTTCTGATTGTCATCGTTTATTTTTGGGGCCACTGTTCTGTTCCACAGGGGGGCAAATATAGAGCTGCAGCCTGTTTTTTTCTACCTGCCATATCCTCAGCTACCAGCTCAGCATACCACAGAGTGAGAGAGAGGTATACCACAGAGAAAGAGAGAGGTATACCACAGAGAAAGAGAGAGAGGTATACCACAGAGAAAGAGAGAGGTATACCACAGAGGAAGAGAGAGAGGTATACCACAGAGAAAGAGAGAGAGGTATACCACAGAGAAAGAGAGAGAGGTATACCACAGAGAAAGAGAGAGAGGTATACCACAGAGAAAGAGAGAGGTATACCACAGAGAAAGAGAGAGAGGTATACCACAGAGGAAGAGAGAGGTATACCACAGAGGAAGAGAGAGGTATACCACAGAGGAAGAGAGAGGTATACCACAGAGAAAGAGAGAGAGGTATACCACAGAGAAAGAGAGAGAGGTATACCACAGAGGAAGAGAGAGGTATACCACAGAGGAAGAGAGAGGTATACCACAGAGAAAGAGAGAGAGGTATACCACAGAGAAAGAGAGAGGTATACCACAGAGAAAGAGAGAGGTATACCACAGAGAAAGAGAGAGGTATACCACAGAGAAAGAGAGAGAGGTATACCACAGAGAAAGAGAGAGGTATACCACAGAGAAAGAGAGAGAGGTATACCACAGAGAAAGAGAGAGAGGTATACCACAGAGAAAGAGAGAGAGGTATACCACAGAGAAAGAGAGAGAGGTATACCACAGAGGAAGAGAGAGGTATACCACAGAGAAAGAGAGAGAGGTATACCACAGAGAAAGAGAGAGAGGTATACCACAGAGGAAGAGAGAGAGGTATACCACAGAGGAAGAGAGAGGTATACCACAGAGAAAGAGAGAGAGGTATAGCACAGAGAAAAGAGAGAGGTATACCACAGAGAAAGAGATAATGACATGCTCTATGGCTATATAAAATAATACATATCTATGGCTATATAAAAGCCCCCAATGATATATATATATATATAATATAATGATATATATATATATAAAAGCCCACTAATGACATGCTCTATGGCTATATAAAAGCCCCCTAATGACATGCTCTATGGCTATATAAAAGCCCCCAATGACATGCTCTATGGCTATATAAAAGCCCCCAATGACATGCTCTATGGCTATATAAAAGCCCCCTAATGACATGCTCTATGGCTATATAAAAGCCCCCTAATGACATGCTCTATATAAAAGCCCCCAATGGCTATATAAAAGCCCCTAATGACATGCTCTATGGCTATATAAAAGCCCCCTAATGACATGCTCTATGGCTATATAAAAGCCCCTTAATGACATGCTCTATGGCTATATAAAAGCCCCTAATGACATGCTCTATGGCTATATAAAAGCCCCCTAATGACATGCTCTATGGCTATATAAAAGCCCCCTAATGACATGCTCTATGGCTATATGGAAAAAGCCCCCTAATGACATGCTCTATGGCTATATAAAAGCCCCCAATGAATGATGGCTATATGCTTCTGAATGACATGCTATGGCTATATAAAAGCCCCCAATGACATGCTCTATGGCTATATAAAAGCCCCCTAATGACATGCTCTATGGCTATATAAAAGCCCCCTAATGACATGACATTTCTATGGCTATATAAAAGCCCCCCAATGACATGCTCTATGGCTATATAAAAGCCCCCCAATGACATGCTCTATGGCTATATAAAAGCCCCTAATGACATGCTCTATGGCTATATAAAAGCCCCCTAATGACATGCTCTATGGCTATATAAAACTTCCCCCCTAATGACATGCTCTACTTGGCTATATAAAAGCCCCTAATGACATGCTCTATGGCTATATAAAAGCCCCCCAATGACATGCTCTATGGCTATATATGGAAAAAATTTAATCTAGTGCTCAAAAAAACTCTATGTCCTATTTATTAGTTATGCCTCTATCAGGTGTCTGCAATGAATACCACTTCTTATAGTGGACTCTTCTGAACTGTTATGTTATGTTAGGGGGAAATCATGAAGAATGGTTCTTTCACAGCCTGAATGACTCAGTGACTGTGTTACATAATGAGCAGGATATCAAGACTCTGACTTTCAGTCCACTTCATCTACAGCCTCAAACTTCCCCCACAGCATCAACACTACAGATATTACCTGCCATAACAGACATTAATGAAACTTTATGAATGACATTTAGCCCATTCATTCCCCACAGATATAGAGTTCCCCACAGCCTCAACACTTCCCCACAGCCTCAACACTTCCCCCACAGCCTCAACACTTCCCCCACAGCCTCAACACTTCCCCCACAGCCTCAACACTTCCCCCACAGCCTCAACACTTCCCCCACAGCCTCAACACTTCCCCACAGCCTCAACACTTCCCCACAGCCTCCCTTCCCCACAGCCTCAACACTTCCCCCACAGCCTCAACACTTTCAACACTTCCCCACAGCCTCAACACTTCCCCACAGCCTCAACACTTCCCCACAGCCTCAACACTTCCCCACAGCCTCAACACTTCCCCCACAGCCTCAACACTTCCCCACAGCCTCAACACTTCCCCCCCACAGCCTCAACACTTCCCCACAGCCTCAACACTTCCCCCACAGCCTCAACACTTCCCCACAGCCTCAACACTTCCCCACAGCCTCAACACTTCCCCCACAGCCTCAACACTTCCCCCACAGCCTCAACACTTCCCCACAGCCTCAACACTTCCCCACAGCCTCAACACTTCCCCACAGCCTCAACACTTCCCCCACAGCCTCAACACTTCCCCACAGCCTCAACACTTCCCCCACAGCCTCAACACTTCCCCACAGCCTCAACACTTCCCCACAGCCTCAACACTTCCCCACAGCCTCAACACTTCCCCACAGCCTCAACACTTCCCCACAGCCTCAACACTTCCCCCACAGCCTCAACACTTCCCCCACAGCCTCAACCTTCCCCACAGCCTCAACACTTCCCCACAGCCTCAACACTTCCCCACAGCCTCAACACTTCCCCACAGCCTCAACACTTCCCCACAGCCTCAACACTTCCCCACAGCCTCAACACTTCCCCACAGCCTCAACACTTCCCCCACAGCCTCAACACTTCAACACCCCCACAGCCTCAACACTTCCCCCACAGCCTCAACACTTCCTCACAGCCTCAACACTTCCCCACAGCCTCAACACTTCCCCACAGCCTCAACACTTCCCCACAGCCTCAACACTTCCCCACCCCCACAGCCTCAACACTTCCCCACAGCCTCAACACTTCCTCACAGCCTCAACACTTCCCCACAGCCTCAACACTGTCGCACTGTCACCAGTAGACAGGGCCACTTATCCTGGAAACCAAGGTAACTGAAAGACTATCGACCCGTAACGCTCACTTTTTGTTCCACACGAAAGGGGTTCGACAGGCGAGTTAAAGATCATATCACCTCTACCTCTACCTGACACGACTTTCTTCAAATTGCATCCCGTCTCCAACAGGTATTCAATCAAGGACTTTGAAGATGTGGGGATTAGAAGCCGAACTAAAGCAGGAAGCCCAGGTGACCTCTCGTGATAGAACTGATGGTCAACCGTGTTGAGATACATCAACTTGTCAGCACAAGACATTAAGTACTTACCTGTGCTTCTCCAAAAACAGAACAGAATCAACACCGTAATGTAATGAGGGAAAGAGTGATGCCAGAGCTTCGATGCTCGTTGTTCTTCAAAGCACTACTGATCCATCACAATGTGTCACATGGGATGCCGCTGGAGAGACAGAGCAGGTACGGTGGAGTCAAACATTTAATAAGGAACGGACATGGAACGAGACAGGAACAGCGTCAGTACACGAGTAATACAGACAAAAAACAATCAATTCATCAGCAGGGAACAGAGCAGGGAACCTGACTTATATAGGGGAGGTAATAAACAGGTGATGAGTGAGTCCAGGTGAGATATCGCTGATGGGCGTGACGAGGGAAGGCAGGTGTGCGCAATGGATGATGGGAGTGCGTGATGCAGGGCAGCCTGGCGTCCTCAAGCGCCGGGGGGAGACGTGACACTTCTGAAGTTTTGTTTGATCACTTGCGAGATCACACTGATTTCTGGTGCTTTTCTTCTATTCCAAGTTGCATTCAAACACTGACCTCTACTGGACACCGTAGTTAGGTCCACAATGTAGTCAGGATTTGTTCATGTCGTGTCGTCTGACTGGTAGCTCAGTAACTAGAGTCAGGGACCAGAACACTGACAGAGGGAAATGAAGTTGAAATCTGGCGAATGCTTATTATTATTATTACAAATATATTTTATTTCAATACACTTTCTGCACATTGTTGTTCAAACAATTTGTTTAATTTAATATAGTAATAAGCTTCTGTCTTAAGCATCCTAAATAATGCCACCTACTCACAGTTTTTGATCGCAAAAACAAGGGATTCACAGCAACAAGGGGACGGATGATGGAAGGTTCCAACCTGGAATGGTAACTGATTCTAGGCTACGACGACCTGCGATGAACCACTGCGCCTCGGAGATTTGATGTTAGATTGTGGAGAGCAAACTTTGAAATGACTGTCAAACGCTGCTTTTTATTGCGGACCACCAGATGTCACTAATGGACGTTGTGTTCTAATGGGCGTTATGTTCTAATGGGCATTGTGTTCTAATGGGCGTAGTGTTCTAATGGGCGTTGTGTTCTAATGGGCATTGTGTTCTAATGGGCGTTGTGTTCTAATGGGTGTAGTGTTCTAATGGGCGTTGTGTTCTAATGGGCGTAGTGTTCTAATGGGCGTGTATGTTCTAATGGGCGTTGTGTTCTAATGGCCGTGGTGTTCTAAAGGGCGTTGTGTTCTAATGGGCGTAGTGTTCTAATGGGCGTTGTGTTCTAATGGGCGTTGTGTTCTAATGGGCGTTGTGTTCTAATGGGCGTTGTGTTCTAATGGGCATTGTGTTCTAATGGGCGTAGTGTTCTAATGGGCGTTGTGTTCTAATGGGCATTGTGTTCTAATGGGCGTAGTGTTCTAATGGGCGTTGTGTTCTAACGTGGCGTTGTGTTCTAATGGGCGTTGTGTTCTAATGGGCGTTGTGTTCTAACGGGCATTGTGTTCTAATGGGCGTTGTGTTCTAATGGGCGTTGTGTTCTAACGGGCATTGTGTTCTAATGGGCATTGTGTTCTAATGGGCGTTGTGTTCTAATGGGCGTTGTGTTCTAATGGGCGTTTGTGTTCTAATGGGCGTTGTGTTCTAATGGGCGTTGTGTTCTAATGGGCGTTGTGTTCTAATGGGCGTTGTGTTCTAATGGTGTTCTAATGGGCGTTGTGTTCTAACGGGCATTGTTCTAATGGGCGTTGTGTTCTAATGGCTAATGGGCGTTGTGTTCGTTGTGTTCTAATGGGCATTGTGTTCTAATGGGTGTTCTAATGGGCATTGTGTTCTAATGGGCGTTGTGTTCTAATGGGCGTTGTGTTCTAATGGGCGTTGTGTTCTAACGGGCGTTGTGTTCTAACGGGCATTGTGTTCTAATGGGCGTTGTGTTCTAATGGGCGTTGTGTTCTAACGGGCATTGTGTTCTAATGGGCGTTGTGTTCAGAGTAATGAACTGTTCTTGGCACAGTTTGGTGAAAGGCTTCAGAAAGCCTCTGCTTCCCATCACTAACTGCATGTGTGTGCAACCGTAAATAGTGTCCCCCAGTCTCTAACTCTCCTATGTTTGTACCCGTAAATAGTGTCCCCCAGTCTCTTCCTCTCCTATGTGTTTACCTGTGAATAGTGTCCCCCAGTCTCTTCCTCTCCTATGTTTGTACCTGTGAATAGTGTCCTCCAGTCTCTTCCCCTGCTCTTCGTCCTTCTCCAGCTGTCTTCTTCGGCCATCGTCTTCGTCGTTAGTTCCAGGGGACGTGCCTTGTAGGAGCCAACGCTCTCTCATGGCTTTAGACTGGTGACAGAGAGACAGATAAGAAAAGAGACAACAGGATTAGAAAAAATAAAAATAATTGTTGATAAATTCCCATATCTACTGGGTGAAATACCACAGTGTGACATCACAGCAGCAATATGTGTGACCTGTTGCCACCAGAAAAGGGCAACCAGTGAAGAACAAACACCATTGTAAATACAACTCATATTTATGTTTATTTATTTTGTCTTTTGTACTTTAACTATTTGCACAGTTACAACACTGCATATATACATAATATTAGAATTTAAATGTCTTTATTCTTTTGGAACTTTTTGTTTATTTCACTTTTGTATATTATCTTTTTCATTTGCCTTGGCAAAGTTAACATATGTTTCCCATGACAATAAAACACTTAAATTGAAATTGACAGACAGACAGACAGACAGCTGTTTTATCTACTACTTACTTAAAGAACTGAACTATTGATTCCATGTGTGTTTTTCTGTTTCTCATTTAAGAAAAACAAGAATTCAGTTCTGTGGCAGTTACTGATGATTTTCCCCCATGAGACACTATCTGAAGGAAGGCAGTATCACTTCCTCAAAATAGACAGAATGAATCTAAGATAACTCAAGAAATCTGTAACTTATTTTGATGTTTTCGTGCAGGAGGTTTTACATCTAGTTAAGGTGCTTGGGGCAGAATGTCTCAGGTAAAAAAAAGTGAGACATTTTGTCTTATGTAAACAAAGTCCGATCCGCTGGACACTGCTGGACAGGTCTGTCTCACCGACAGTGCTGCTAGACAGGTCTGTCTCACCGACAGTGCTGCTGGACAGGTCTGTCTCACCGACAGTGCTGCTGGACAGGTCTGTCTCACCGACAGTGCTGTTGGACAGGTCTGTCTCACCGACAGTGCTGTTGGACAGGTCTGTCTCACCGACAGTGCTGTTGGACAGGTCTGTCTCACCGACAGTGCTGTTGGACAGGTCTGTCTCACAGACAGTGCTGCTGGACAGGTCTGTCTCACCGACAGTGCTGTTGGACAGGTCTGTCTCACCGACAGTGCTGTTGGACAGGTCTGTCTCACCGACAGTGCTGCTGGACAGGTCTGTCTCACCGACAGTGCTGTTGGACAGGTCTGTCTCACCGACAGTGCTGTTGGACAGGTCTGTCTCACCGACAGTGCTGTTGGACAGGTCTGTCTCACCGACAGTGCTGCTGGACAGGTCTGTCTCACCGACAGTGCTGTTGGACAGGTCTGTCTCACCGACAGTTTTGCTGGACAGGTCTGTCTCACCGACAGTGCTGTTGGACAGGTCTGTCTCACTGACAGTGCTGTTGGACAGGTCTGTCTCACCGACAGTGCTGCTGGACAGGTCTGTCTCACCGACAGTGCTGTTGGACAGGTCTGTCTCACCGACAGTGCTGTTGGACAGGTCTGTCTCATCCCGACAGTGCTAAATGGACAGGTCTGTCTCACAGCTGACAGTGCTTTTGGACAGGTCTGGGTAAATGGACACAGCTGTTCATCCCGTGGGTCTGGGTAAATGGACACAGCTGTCCATCCCGTGGGTCTGGGTAAATGGACACAGCTGTTCATCCCGTGGGTCTGGGTAAATGGACACAGCTGTCCATCCCGTGGGTCTGGGTAAATGGACACAGCTATTCATCCCGTGGGTCTGGGTAAATGGACACAGCTGTTCATCCCGTGGGTCTGGGTAAATGGACACAGCTGTCCATCCCGTGGGTCTGGGTAAATGGACACAGCTATTCATCCCGTGGGTCTGGGTAAATGGACACAGCTATTCATCCCGTGGGTCTGGGTAAATGGACACAGCTGTCCATCCCATGGGTCTGGGTAGCGTTCTTCCTCTCGCTGCACTTACTTCGTCACAGGGAACGTCCGAATTCTGACCAATCAGCGGCCCTTTGAATGTTGATAGGTTACCTGTGGGTGTTTGTCGTGGATAAGAGGACGCGTCGGTCCTGACAAACTCTTGCCCACAAATCTTACAAAACTCTGTTGTGAATGATAGTGACTTCATGACTACAAGCATTTCGCTACAATAACATCTGATAAACACGTGTATGATACCACTGACATTTTATTTCATTTGAAGACAAAAATGTACCTACTTGTACACTTTTAGTACATTTTGGTGCTGAAATAAATGTTTCTGACTAATATCTATGTCACATATGCCGACGATAGAAGTTGGTTCTATATTCTGAGTATTGTGTACTATTCATACTACATACTATTTAGAACATCGTGACTCCTCTACTTGGTTGGAAAAAGTTTGTATGCTTTTGTAAGCGAGGGCACTGTCCTCAGATAATCGCATGGTATGCTTTCACCCTAAAGCCTTCTTTCAAATCTGATAAAGCAGCTGGATTAACAAGAAGTTAATCTTTAAGCCAATGTATAACACATTTTCATGAATGTTTATTTATTATGACTATTTCTGTATTTTGAATTTGGCGCTCTGCAATTTCCCGGCTGTTGGTCAGGATGCTACCGTCCCGCTTGTCTCAAAGAGGTTTTAATAAAATGTTCAAAGTTTCAGTGTTTTAACCTCTCTTTAAAAACAGTTTCAGCTACCCTCAGGTTCTCAGCCCCCTCAGGTTTTCTGCCCCCTCAGGTTCTCTGGCCCCCTCAGGTTCTCTGCCCCCTCAGGTTCTCTGCCCCCTCAGGTTCTCTGCCCCCTCAGGTTCTCTGGTTCTCCCCCTCAGGTTCTCTGCCCCCTCAGGTTCTCTGCCCCCTCAGGTTCTCTGGCCCCCCCTCAGGTTCTCTGCCCCCTCAGGTTCTCTGCCCCCTCAGGTTCTCTGCCCCCTCAGGGTCTCTGGCCCCCTCAGGTTCTCTGTCCCCCTCAGGTTCTCTGCCCCCTCAGGTTCTCTGGCCCCCTCAGGGTCTCTGGCCCCCCTGGGTTCTCTGGCCCCCTCAGGTTCTCTGCCCCCTCAGGTTCTCTGGCCCCCTCAGGTTGTCTGGCCCCCTCAGGTTCTCTGCCCCCCTCAGGTTCTCTGGCCCCCTCAGGTTCTCTGGCCCCCTCAGGTTCTCTGCCCCCCTCAGGTTCTCTGGCCCCCTCAGGTTCTCTGGCCCCCTCAGGTTCTCTGGCCCCCTCAGGTTCTCTGCCCCCTCAGGTTCTCTGCCCCCTCAGGTTCTCTGCCCCCTCAGGTTCTCTGGCCCCTCAGGTTCTCTGCCCCCTCAGGTTCTCTGGCCCCCTCAGGTTCTCTGCCCCCCCCTCAGGTTCTCTGCCAGGCTGTTCCAGAGGCAGGGGGCATAATAACGAAAGGCTTTCTCTCCATTCCTCTTGGTCCTAGTTATCAGATGCACCAGCGGGTGGTTGCTGTTCAGAGAGGGTAAATTACCCTGTTGTTTAAGTGCCCAACATTTAATGCCAATTACCTCTCACAAAAAAATGTGGCTGTGCCCAAAGAGAGTTTAGAATGAGTCTTTGTTCCATCTGTTCTCCAGAGTAAAGGATTGTTAGCTGTTGAGGAAGTGGCACTTTACTGAATACTCTCTCAGAGATGTAGTCGGTGTGATAAATCCCTGACTCGAGGGACTATTATATAGACAACATCAGCTCTGTGGGAGAGACAGAGTAAACAGAGAGAGAGTTTTACACAAAGAGAAGTTAGTTCTCTGGAGAGAAATCTCTCTCGCTCCCGCTCTCTCTCTCTCTCTCTCTGTCTCTCTCTGTCTCTCTCTCTCTGTCTCTCTCTCTCTCTCTCTCTCTCGTTGGAGTGCATGCTGGGAGTGAGTCGTCAAGCAGGAGTGATTGTGAGAGCGAATGGATTTTCTTTTCATATTATTGTTTAACTATCACTAAGCACGTATAGGGGTGCACGTATAGGGGTGGTGGGATCTTTGAGGTTGGTTTTTCGCGAGGGCACAACCAGCGGGTGGGGCTGGTTGCAATGGCCACTCGCGGAAGTGTAGAGTTTGAAAAACTTAGTCGGAGGCATGGAGTAAAGATTCCTGCTGCGGCCGGATGTTCAGTGGAAGAATGTAGCTTGGCTGTGGGTGCTATCATTGGGTATGATAGCATCAAATCAGCCTCAAGGATGAATAGCGCTGTAGTGATATTCTTAGATTCAATTGAAAAGGTGAATAAGATAGTTGAGAGGGGTGTTGTGTTGCGGGAAACACAGACGCCGGTATTTCCGCTTATGAATCCGGCGAAGAAAGTTATACTTTCTAACGTGCCACCATTTGTTAGAGATGAAGTGTTGGAGCGAGAGTTATCTCGTCATGGTCAAATCGTATCTACAATAAAGGTTCTTTTTGGATGCAAATCTCCGTTGTTGAAACATGTCGTGTCTCATAGGAGACAAGGGCATATGATTTTAAAAAAGGACAGAGATGAACTGAATTTAGCGTTCAGTTTTAAGATTGATGGATTTGATTATGTCTTCTATGCATCTACTGAATCAATTAAATGCTTTGGCTGTGGAAGAGAGGGGCATTTGGTGCGTAGTTGTCCCGAGAATGAGCGCGCTGAGCCTGGTAGTAGCTCTAGTGCTGGTGCAACTAACGCACCACCGCGAAGGGATGAACATGCTAAGGGTGCAGGGGAAGCGAGAAGGTGGGCAGATGTGGTTGGAAAAGTAGGAGAGGAAGGCATTGTGGATACGGGGGCAATTGTGGTAGATCAGAACAAAGAGGGAGGGGAAACAGTAGGTGAGATTGCGACTGCCGTCGCTGAGGTGGTGCTGGAAAATGAAATTGGAGGTCAAGAGGAGATTGAAATAACGGAAAAGTAAGCGGATGTTTTCAAAATACAGAGGAGTAAAAGGAAGAATTTAAGGGGTGGTGAAGGGTCTAATACTAAGAGAAAGGTAGAGATTCATAAATCAGTTGAAGATGAACAATTTGTAGAGATGGTGGAGTTTTCTTCTGGGGAGGATAGCGAGAGTGAGTCATCTGACGCGTCACAACAATATAGTGAGATAAATGGGGTGGAAGGGAGGTATGGGATCGAGAAGATACGTCAATTTCTGAAGTTGACAAAAGGGAAGAAATATATGCAGGATTACAATGTAACTGATTTTTTCCCTGAACGTGAATTGTTTATTGAATCAGCAAAGTTTCTGATGTCAAAAATTACAGGGGGAAGTTTGAAAAGCCCTGAAATTGCTAGACTCAAGAAAGTGGTCACGAGAGTGATAAGTGATGTAAATTCTAAAGAAAATGAAAGAGTTCAGTTGCAGTTTTAACTCTGTAAAGAGATGTGGTGGCTGTATCTTCCTCTGTAATTTTTTTCTTTTCATCCATGAGCAGTTTTAAGATTTCTTCTTTAAACGTAAATGGGGCAAGAGATGGTAAAAAAAGAGCCATGGTGTATGAGTTAAATAGGGGAAAGGGAAGTGACATACATTTTCTACAAGAAACGCATAGTAATTTGGAAAATGAAGTTATGTGGCAACAGGAGTGGGAGGGGACAGTGGTGTGTAGTCATAAAAACTCAAAAGGTGGGGGTGTGGTTATCTTATTCTCAAAGGGGTTTTTGCCTTTGTCATATGAGGTTGAAGAGGTAGTTGAGGGGAGGTTATTAAAAGTTAGAGCAAGGTATGAAAACATCACTATGTGTCTGATAAATGTATATGCCCCAGTGGTGACAGTTGAGAGGGTATGTTTTTTAGAGACATTATCAAATACCATTGAGAAATGTAACAAAGAAGATTATTTATTTATTGCTGGGGATTTTAACTGCACAGTTAGCGATTTAGATAGAAATCACCAAGAACCTCATATAGCCTCAAGGACTTTTTTAAAAAGCCTCATTGTAACACATGAACTGTGTGATATTTGGCGGAGTCAACATGGAGGAACAAGGCAGTACACCTGGGCGCATGTGAGAGAGAACATCATCTCTATGGCCATGTTAGATAGGTTTTATGTTTTTGAGCATCAATCTCAGGTCTGTAAATCAAGTGTGATAACCCCAGTGGGATTTTCTGATCATTGTTTAATAACAGAGGTGGTGTTCATTAACAATGTAAAACCCAAAGCGCATACTGGCATTTTAATATAACTTTATTGAGTGATGCTCACTTCAGGAACTGTTTCAGTTTTTTCTGGGAGAGGTGGAGGTCTCAAAAGGCCAGTTTTGTATCCCTTCAACAGTGGTGGGATATAGGGAAAATCCAGATTCAACAATTTTGTAATCAATACATGGGGAATGTCACCAAGGATATCACCAGATCAATGAAAGCCCTAGAGTTTGAAATAGTGGAACTCATGACGTTGGTTGAGACCACAGGAGATCGAGGGCATACTCAGGCCCTCAAGAGGAGAAAAGCTGCATTGGCAGACCTGCTGGGTATCAGAGCACAGGGGGCATTGGTGAGAAGTAAGTTTCAGGGAATATCTGAAATGGATGCCTCATCCAAATTTTTCTTTGGTTTAGAGAAAAATAATTCATTGTCTCAAATCAGCTGTTGGACAAGAGCTCACTAGCCCTAGTGAAATTAGAAAGAGGGCAGTAGAGTTCTATGCTGAGCTCTACAAGTGTGAGTACAAAGAGGATAAAACAGTGACACAGCAGTTCTTTGATGGGCTCCCAAAGGTGGCTGCAGAAGCTCAGGTTGAGCTTGAGCAACCATTGTCTTTGCAGGATTT
>NC_056437.1:3200285-3250285 GCF_018296145.1 Oncorhynchus tshawytscha | reverse complement strand
TGATATCACTTTCCACCCTGTTGTTGTAATGATCCATTACAGAAAACAACCCCTTCCTACAGTGACACCACGTGACACCACGTGACACCACGTGACACCACGTGACACCACGTGACACCACGTGACACCACGTGACACCACGTGACACCACGTGACACCACGTGACACAGGAATTGTCATCATTTCTTTGAAGCAAATATAAACAGTCAGTTGTATCTGTGTGTCCGTGTTCCGTGTTGTTAGTCTATGTGTTTCACTCATACATTTACTCCAGATTTCCACCCTGTTAGGATCATGTACGTAGTAACAGGTTAGAAAATGCCTGAGCTTGCGCTCTAAATGCCCCGAGAGCAAAACGCTCTGAATTTAGGAATGGAAAATCTGACAACTCACTGAATAGACGAATTCCCAGAGCGCACTTTGAGCACACTCTGGCTCTCCAAAGTGAATTTACGAACCCACCCAAAATAGCTTAGAATGCAGATAGCAAGCTGTGAATTTCTATTGGACTATATATATATTATGTGACTGTGCAGTGCAGTGGTTATCCCAGATGCTGAGAGAGAGAAAGTGAGAGAGAGTATGGAAAAAAGAGAGAAGCCAGACCCAGGAAGTGAGATGTTTGTTTAAGAGTGGGCATGATGAGACTAGGAGAGGGACTAGTTCTCATAGGAAAGTACCGTGGCAACAGGCTCACTACAACCACTTGATTTATTTATTTTTCTCTCAATCCACTTCCTCCTTCTCCATTGACAGTAACAGTCACATTATGAACTAGTGAGGTTAGAGAGGATGACGTTCTGTAGACTAGATGATGTTCTGTAGACTAGATGATGTTCTGTAGACTAGATGATGTTCTGTAGACTAGATGATGTTCTGTAGACTAGATGATGTTCTGTAGACTAGATAATGTTCTGTAGACTAGATTAAGTTCTGTAGACTAGATGAAGTTCTGGAGGCTGCATCTCACCCAGAAAGACTTAGACTGCATCTCACCCAGAAAGACGTAGATTGCTAACAACCGTTCCTGTGTTGGCTAGAGACTAGAGAAGCACATGGACTATTCAGAGAGAGACACAGTGAGCCTCTACTGCCTGTGGTATACCTCTCTCTCTTTCTCTCTCTTTCTCTGTGGTATACCTCTCTCTCTTTCTCTCTCTTTCTCTGTGGTATACCTCTCTCTCTTTCTCTATGCTATACCTCTCTCTTCTTCTGTGGTATTCCTCTCTCTTTCTCTGTGGTATACCTCTCTCTTTCTCTGTGGTATACCTCTCTCTTTCTCTGTGGTATACCTCTCTCTGTGGTATACCTCTCTCTTTCTCTGTGGTATACCTCTCTCTTTCTCTGTGGTATACCTCTCTCTTCCTCTGTGGTATACCTCTCTCTTTCTCTGTGGTATACCTCTCTCTTTCTCTGTGGTATACCTCTCTCTCTTTCTCTGTGCTATACCTCTCTCTTCCTCTGTGGTATACGTCTCTCTTCTCTTTCTGTGGTATACCTCTCTCTTTCTCTGTGGTATACCTCTCTCTTTCTCTGTGGTATACCTCTCTCTCTTTCTCTGTGCTATACCTCTCTCTTTCTCTGTGGTATACTTTCTCTCTTCTTTCTCTGTGCTATACCTCTCTCTTTCTCTGTGGTATACGTCTCTCTTCCTCTGTGGTATACCTCTCTCTTTCTCTGTGGTATACCTCTCTCTTTCTCTGTGGTATACCTCTCTCTTTCTCTGTGCTATACCTCTCTCTTCTTCTACCTCTCTCCTCTCTATACCTCTCTCTTTCTTCTGTGGTATACCTCTCTCTTTCTCTGTGGTATACCTCTCTCTTTCTCTGTGGTATACCTCTCTCTCTTTCTCTGTGGTATACCTCTCTCTTTCTCTGTGGTATACCTCTCTCTCTTTCTCTGTGGTATACCTCTCTCTTTCTCTGTGGTATACCTCTCTCTTTCTCTGTGGTATACCTCTCTCTCTTTCTCTGTGGTATACCTCTCTCTTTCTCTGTGGTATACCTCTCTCTCTTTCTCTGTGGTATACCTCTCTCTCTTCTCTGTGGTATACCTCTCTCTTTCTCTGTGGTATACCTCTCTCTCTTTCTCTGTGGTATACCTCTCTCTTTCTCTACCTCTCTCTTTCTCTGGGTATACCTCTCTCTCTTTCTCTGTGGTATACCTCTCTCTTTCTCTGTGGTATACCTCTCTCTTTCTTTCTGTGGTATACCTCTCTCTTTCTCTGTGGTATACCTCTCCTCTCTCTCTTCCTCTGTGGTATACCTCTCTCTTTCTCTGTGGTATACCTCTCTCTTTCTCTGTGGTATTCCTCTCTCTCTTTCTCTGTGGTATCCTCTCTCTCTTTCCTCTGTGGTATACTCTCTCTTTCTCTGTGGTATTCTCTCTTCCTCTGTGGTATTCCTCTCTCTTTCTCTGTGGTATACCTCTCTCTTTCTCTGTGGTATACCTCTCTCTCTTTCTCTGTGGTATACCTCTCTCTTCCTCTGTGGTATACCTCTCTCTCTTCCTCTGTGGTATACCTCTCTCTTTCTCTGTGGTATACCTCTCTCTCTTCCTCTGTGGTATACCTCTCTCTCTTTCTCTGTGGTATACCTCTCTCTTCCTCTGTGGTATACCTCTCTCTCTTCCTCTGTGGTATACCTCTCTCTTTCTCTGTGGTATACCTCTCTCTTTCTCTGTGGTATACCTCTCTCTTCCTCTGTGGTATACCTCTCTCTCTTCCTCTGTGGTATACCTCTCTCTTCCTCTGTGGTATACCTCTCTCTCTTTCTCTGTGGTATACCTCTCTCTCTTCCTCTGTGGTATACCTCTCTCTCTTTCTCTGTGGTATACCTCTCTCTTTCCTCTGTGGTATACCTCTCTCTTCCTCTGTGGTATACCTCTCTCTCTTTCTCTGTGGTATACCTCTGGTATCTCTCTCTTTCTCTGTGGTATACCCTCTCTCTTCCTCTGTGGTATACCTCTCTCTTTCTCTGTGGTATACCTCTCTCTCTTCCTCTGTGGTATTCCTCTCTCTTCCTCTGTGGTATACCTCTCTCTTTCTCTGTGGTATACTCTCTCTCTTTCTCTGTGGTATACCTCTCTCTCTTCCTCTGTGGTATACCTCTCTCTTTCTCTGTGGTATACCTCTCTCTTTCTCTGTGGTATACCTCTCTCTTTCTCTGTGGTATTCCTCTCTCTTCCTCTGTGGTATACCTCTCTCTCTTTCTCTGTGGTATACCTCTCTCTTTCTCTGTGGTATACCTCTCTCTTTCTCTGTGGTATACCTCTCTCTTTCTCTGTGGTATACCTCTCTCTTTCTCTATACCTCTCTCTTTCTCTGTGGTATACCTCTCTCTCTTTCTCTGTGGTATACCTCTCTCTCTTTCTCTGTGGTATACCTCTCTCTTTCTCTGTGGTATACCTCTCTCTCTTTCTCTGTGGTATACCTCTCTCTTTCTCTGTGGTATACCTCTCTCTTTCTCTGTGGTATACCTCTCTCTCTTTCTCTGTGGTATACCTCTCTCTCTTTCTCTGTGGTATACCTCTCTCTTTCTCTGTGGTATACCTCTCTCTTTCTCTGTGGTATACCTCTCTCTCTTTCTCTGTGGTATACCTCTCTCTCTTTCTCTGTGGTATACCTCTCTCTTTCTCTGTGGTATACCTCTCTCTCTTTCTCTGTGGTATACCTCTCTCTTTCTCTGTGGTATACCTCTCTCTCTTTCTCTGTGGTATACCTCTCTCTCTTTCTCTGTGGTATACCTCTCTCTTTCTCTGTGGTATACCTCTCTCTCTTTCTCTGTGGTATACCTCTCTCTTTCTCTGTGGTATACCTCTCTCTTTCTCTGTGGTATACCTCTCTCTCTTCTCTGTGGTATACCTCTCTCTCTTCCTCTGTGGTATACCTCTCTCTTTCTCTGTGGTATACCTCTCCTCTCTGTGGTATCTCTTCTTTCTCTGTGGTATACCTCTCTCTTTCTCTGTGGTATACCTCTCTCTTTCTCTGTGGTATACCTCTCTCTTTCTCTGTGGTATACTCTCTCTCTTTCTCTGTGGTATACCTCTCTCTCTTTCTCTGTGGTATACCTCTCTCTTTCTCTGTGGTATACTCTCTCTCTTTCTCTCTCTCTCTTTCTCTGTGGTATACCTCTCTCTCTTTCTCTGTGGTATACCTCTCTCTCTTTCTCTGTGGTATACCTCTCTCTTTCTCTGTGGTATACCTCTCTCTCTTTCTCTGTGGTATACCTCTCTCTTTCTCTGTGGTATACCTCTCTCTCTTTCTCTGTGGTATACCTCTCTCTCTTTCTCTGTGGTATACCTCTCTCTCTTTCTCTGTGGTATACCTCTCTCTCTTTCTCTGTGGTATACCTCTCTCTCTTCTCTGTGGTATACCTCTCTCTCTTTCTCTGTGGTATACCTCTCTCTCTTTCTCTGTGGTATACCTCTCTCTTTCTCTGTGGTATACCTCTCTCTTTCTCTGTGGTATACCTCTCTCTCTTTCTCTGTGGTATACCTCTCTCTTTCTCTGTGGTATACCTCTCTCTCTTTCTCTGTGGTATACCTCTCTCTCTTTCTCTGTGGTATACCTCTCTCTCTTCCTCTGTGGTATACCTCTCTCTCTTCCTCTGTGGTATACCCTCTCTCTTCCTCTGTGGTATACCTCTCTCTTTCTCTGTGGTATCTCTCTCTTTCTCTGTGGTATACCTCTCTCTCTTTCTCTGTGGTATACCTCTCTCTTTCTCTGTGGTATACCTCTCTCTTTCTCTGTGGTATACCTCTCTCTTTCTCTGTGGTATACCTCTCTCTTTCTCTGTGGTATACCTCTCTCTCTTTCTCTGTGGTATACCTCTCTCTTTCTCTGTGGTATACCTCTCTCTCTTTCTCTGTGGTATACCTCTCTCTTTCTCTGTGGTATACCTCTCTCTTTCTCTGTGGTATACCTCTCTCTTTCTCTGTGGTATACCTCTCTCTTTCTCTGTGGTATACCTCTCTCTTTCTCTGTGGTATACCTCTCTCTCTTCTCTGTGGTATACCTCTCTTTCTCTGTGGTATACCTCTCTCTTTCTCTGTGGTATACCTCTCTCTCTTTCTCTGTGGTATACCTCTCTCTCTTTTCTCTGTGGTATACCTCTCTCTCTTTCTCTGTGGTATACCTCTCTCTTTCTCTGTGGTATACCTCTCTCTTCCTCTGTGGTATACCTCTCTCTCTTTCTCTGTGGTATACCTCTCTCTTTCTCTGTGGTATACCTCTCTCTTTCTCTGTGGTATACCTCTCTCCTCTGTGGTATACCTCTCTCTCTTTCTCTGTGGTATACCTCTCTCTCTTCTCTGTGGTATACCTCTCTCTTCCTCTGTGGTATACCTCTCTCTTCCTCTGTGGTATACCTCTCTCTTTCTCTGTGGTATACCTCTCTCTTCCTCTGTGGTATACCTCTCTCTCTTTCTCTGTGGTATACCTCTCTCTTTCTCTGTGGTATACCTCTCTCTTCCTCTGTGGTATACCTCTCTCTTTCTCTGTGGTATACCTCTCTCTCTTCCTCTGTGGTATACCTCTCTCTTCCTCTGTGGTATACCTCTCTCTTCCTCTGTGGTATACCTCTCTCTTCCTCTGTGGTATACCTCTCTCTTCCTCTGTGGTATACCTCTCTCTCTTCCTCTGTGGTATACCTCTCTCTTTCTCTGTGGTATACCTCTCTCTTCCTCTGTGGTATACCTCTCTCTCTTTCTCTGTGGTATACCTCTCTCTTTCTCTGTGGTATACCTCTCTCTTTCTCTGTGGTATACCTCTCTCTCTTTCTCTGTGGTATACCTCTCTCTCTTTCTCTGTGGTATACCTCTCTCTCTTTCTCTGTGGTATACCTCTGTGGTATACCTCTCTCTCTTCTCTGGTATACCTCTCTCTCTTTCTCTGTGGTATACCTCTCTCTCTTCTCTGTGGTATACTCTCTCTCTTTCTCTGTGGTATACCTCTCTCTGGTATTCTCTGTGGTATACCTCTCTCTTTCTCTGTGGTATACCTCTCTCTCTTTCTCTGTGGTATACCTCTCTCTTTCTCTGTGGTATACCTCTCTCTCTCTTTCTTTCTCTGTGGTATACCTCTCTCTCTTTCTCTGTGGTATACCTCTCTCTTTCTCTGTGGTATACCTCTCTCTTTCTCTGTGGTATACCTCTCTCTTTCTCTGTGGTATACCTCTCTTCTTTCTCTGTGGTATACCTCTCTCTTTCTCTGTGGTATACCTCTCTCTTTCTCTGTGGTATACCTCTCTCTTTCTCTGTGGTATACCTCTCTCTTTCTCTGTGGTATACCTCTCTCTTCTCTGTGGTATACCTCTCTCTCTTCTCTGTGGTATTCCCTCTCTCTTTCTCTGTGGTATACCTCTCTCTCTTTCTCTGTGGTATACCTCTCTCTTTCTCTGTGGTATACCTCTCTCTTTCTCTGTGGTATACCTCTCTCTCTTTCTCTCTGTGGTATACCTCTCTCTCTTTCTCTGTGGTATACCTCTCTCTTTCTCTGTGGTATACTCTCTCTCTTTCTCTGTGGTATACTCTCTCTCTTTCTCTGTGGTATACTCTCTCTCTTCCTCTGTGGTATACCTCTCTCTTTCTCTGTGGTATACCTCTCTCTCTTTCTCTGTGGTATACCTCTCTCTTTCTCTGTGGTATACCTCTCTCTCTTCCTCTGTGGTATACCTCTCTCTCTTCTCTGTGGTATACCTCTCTCTCTTCCTCTGTGGTATACCTCTCTCTCTTCTCTGTGGTATACCTCTCTCTTTCTCTGTGGTATACCTCTCTCTTTCTCTGTGGTATACCTCTCTCTCTTCTCTGTGGTATACCTCTCTCTCTTTCTCTGTGGTATACCTCTCTCTCTTCTCTGTGGTATACCTCTCTCTCTTTCTCTGTGGTATACCTCTCTCTTTCTCTGTGGTATACCTCTCTCTTTCTCTGTGGTATACCTCTTTCTCTCTCTTCTTTCTCTGTGGTATACCTCTCTCTTTCTCTGTGGTATACCCTCTCTCTTCTTCTCTGTGGTATACCTCTCTCTCTTTCTCTGTGGTATACCTCTCTCTTCCTCTGTGGTATACCTCTCTCTCTTTCTCTGTGGTATACTCTCTCTCTTCCTCTGTGGTATACCTCTCTCTCTTTCTCTGTGGTATACCTCTCTCTTTCTCTGTGGTATACCTCTCTCTTTCTCTGTGGTATACCTCTCTCTTTCTCTGTGGTATACCTCTCTCTTTCTCTGTGGTATTCCTCTCTCTTTCTCTGTGGTATACCTCTCTCTCTTTCTCTGTGGTATACCTCTCTCTCTTTCTCTGTGGTATACCTCTCTCTCTTTCTCTGTGGTATACCTCTCTCTTTCTCTGTGGTATACCTCTCTCTTTCTCTGTGGTATACCTCTCTCTTTCTCTGTGGTATACCTCTCTCTCTTTCTCTGTGGTATACCTCTCTCTTTCTCTGTGGTATACCTCTCTCTCTTTCTCTGTGGTATACCTCTCTCTCTTTCTCTGTGGTATACCTCCTCTCTCTTTCTTTCTGTGGTATACCTCTCTCTTTCTCTGTGGTATACCTCTCTCCTCTCTCTTTCTCTGTGGTATACCTCTCTCTTTCTCTGTGGTATACTCTCTCTGTGGTATACCTCTCTCTTTCTCTGTGGTATACCTCTCTCTCTTTCTCTGTGGTATACCTCTCTCTCTTCTCTGTGGTATACCTCTCTCTTTCTCTGTGGTATACCTCTCTCTTTCTCTGTGGTATACCTCTCTCTCTTTCTCTGTGGTATACCTCTCTCTTTCTCTGTGGTATACCTCTCTCTTTCTCTGTGGTATACCCTCTCTCTTTCTCTGTGGTATACCTCTCTCTTCCTCTGTGGTATACCTCTCTCTCTCTTTCTCTGTGGTATACCTCTCTCTTTCTCTGTGGTATACCTCTCTCTTTCTCTGTGGTATACCTCTCTCTCTCTGTGGTATCTTTCTTTCTCTGTGGTATACCTCTCTCTTTCTCTGTGGTATACCTCTCTCTTTCTCTGTGGTATACCTCTCTCTTTCTCTGTGGTATACCTCTCTCTTTCTCTGTGGTATACCTCTCTCTCTTTCTCTGTGGTATACCTCTCTCTCTTCCTCTGTGGTATACCTCTCTCTTCCTCTGTGGTATACCTCTCTCTCTTTCTCTGTGGTATACCTCTCTCTCTTATACCTCTGTCTTTCTATACCTCTCTCTCTTTCTCTGTGGTATACCTCTCTCTTTCTCTGTGGTATACCTCTCTCTCTTTCTCTGTGGTATACCTCTCTCTCTTCCTCTGTGGTATACCTCTCTCTTTCTCTGTGGTATACCTCTCTCTTTCTCTGTGGTATACCTCTCTCTCTTTCTCTGTGGTATACCTCTCTCTCTTCTCTGTGGTATACCTCTCTCTCTTCCTCTGTGGTATACCTCTCTCTCTTCCTCTGTGGTATACCTCTCTCTCTTTCTCTGTGGTATACCTCTCTCTCTTCCTCTGTGGTATACCTCTCTCTTTCTCTGTGGTATACCTCTCTCTCTTTCTCTGTGGTATACCTCTCTCTCTTCCTCTGTGGTATACCTCTCTCTCTTCCTCTGTGGTATACCTCTCTCTTTCTCTGTGGTATACCTCTCTCTCTTCCTCTGTGGTATACCTCTCTCTTCCTCTGTGGTATACCTCTCTCTCTTTCTCTGTGGTATACCTCTCTCTCTTTCTCTGTGGTATACCTCTCTCTCTTTCTCTGTGGTATACCTCTCTCTCTTTCTCTGTGGTATACCTCTCTCTTTCTCTGTGGTATACCTCTCTCTTTCTCTGTGGTATACCTCTCTCTCTTCCTCTGTGGTATACCTCTCTCTCTTTCTCTGTGGTATACCTCTCTCTTTCTCTGTGGTATACCTCTCTCTCTTCCTCTGTGGTATACCTCTCTCTTTCTCTGTGGTATACCTCTCTCTCTTTCTCTGTGGTATACCTCTCTCTCTTCCTCTGTGGTATACCTCTCTCTCTTTCTCTGTGGTATACCTCTCTCTTTCTCTGTGGTATACCTCTCTCTCTTTCTCTGTGGTATACCTCTCTCTCTTTCTCTGTGGTATACCTCTCTCTTTCTCTGTGGTATACCTCTCTCTCTTTCTCTGTGGTATACCTCTCTCTCTTTCTCTGTGGTATACCTCTCTCTTTCTCTGTGGTATACCTCTCTCTCTTCCTCTGTGGTATACCTCTCTCTCTTTCTCTGTGGTATACCTCTCTCTTCCTCTGTGGTATACCTCTCTCTCTTTCTCTGTGGTATACCTCTCTCTCTTTCTCTGTGGTATACCTCTCTCTTTCTCTGTGGTATACCTCTCTCTTTCTCTGTGGTATACCTCTCTCTTCCTCTGTGGTATACCTCTCTCTCTTTCTCTGTGGTATACCTCTCTCTCTTTCTCTGTGGTATACCTCTCTCTCTTTCTCTGTGGTATACCTCTCTCTTTCTCTGTGGTATACCTCTCTCTCTTCTCTGTGGTATACCTCTCTCTTTCTCTGTGGTATACCTCTCTCTCTTTCTCTGTGGTATACCTCTCTCTTTCTCTGTGGTATACCTCTCTCTCTTTCTCTGTGGTATACCTCTCTCTCTTTCTCTGTGGTATACCTCTCTCTCTTCTCTGTGGTATACCTCTCTCTCTTCTCTGTGGTATACCTCTCTCTTTCTCTGTGGTATACCTCTCTCTCTTTCTCTGTGGTATACCTCTCTCTCTTTCTCTGTGGTATACTCTCTCTTTCTCTGTGGTACCTCTCTCTCTTTCTCTGTGGTATACCTCTCTCTTTCTCTGTGGTATACCTCTCTCTCTTCCTCTGTGGTATACCTCTCTCTCTTTCTCTGTGGTATACCTCTCTCTCTTTCTCTGTGGTATACCTCTCTCTCTTCCTCTGTGGTACTAGATTGCATCTCGCCCAGAAAGACTTAGTGACCAGGGCTGCTTGTGTAGTGACCAGGGCTGCTTTATTTAATGATGTCAGTAACACACAAACACACACACTCGCGCACATACACGCACGCACGCACGCACACACACCCCGCTGTTCACCCCGCTGCCATCCAGAAGGCGAGGTCAGTACAGGTGCATCAAAGCTGGGACCGAGAGACTGAAAAATAGCTTCTATCTCAAGGCCATCAGACTGTTAAACAGCCACCACTAACATTGAGTGGCTACTGCCAACACACTGTCAATGACACTGACTCTACTCCAGCCACTTTAATCATGGGAATCGATGGGAAATGATGTAAATATATCACTAGCCACTTTAAACAATGCTACCTTATATAATGTTACTTACCCTACATTATTCATCTCATATGCATACGTTGATACTGTACTCTACCTGTATATCATCGACTGCATCCTTATGTAATACATGTATCACTAGCCACTTTAACTATGCCACTTGGTTTACATACTTATCTCATATGTATATACTGTACTCGATATCATCTACTGTATCTTGCCTATGCTGCTCTGTACCATCACTCATTCATATATCCTTATGTACATATTCTTTATCCCCTACACTTTGTATGACAGTAGGCTTTTTTTGGAATTGTTAGTTAGATTACTTGCTCGTTATTACTGCATTGTCGGAACTAGAAGCACAAGCATTTAGTGACACTGCATTAACATCTGCTAACCATGTGTATGTGACAAATAAAATTTGATTTGATTTGATTTGATTTGATTTGACACACACACACACACACACACACACACACACACACACACACACACACACACACACACACACACACACACACACACACACACACACTCCTATGGATGGATGTGTTTACCTTGAGATGTTGTAGCTGCAGCACCAGATCGTCCAGCTGTCTCCTCTTGTCTTCAATCTCTGACTGTCTTTTCCTTTTCTCCTGCAGAACAACACAACAACGGGAAGGTCAGATTACAGAAATGAGGGTATTACTGCAGTATGCAGTGTGCATTTATTCCAGGCTAGGGACTCCGTGCACAGCAATAATTATGTGACCTAAATATCAGAGGGCCGCAGTGAGGCAGGCCTCATATTCTCCAACCTTGTGCATGGAGGATGGTAAGGACGAGGGGGTAGGCCATAATGGGGATGATGTTGTTGGGGAATGAGGGATGAGGGGGTAGGCCATAAAGGGACGATGTTGGTGGATGAGGGATGAGGGGGTAGGCCATAAGGAGATGATGTTGTTGAGGGATGAGGTGGTAGGCCATAAGGGGATGATGTTGTTGAGGTATGAGGGATGAGGGGGTAGGCCATAATGGGGATGATGTTGTTGAGGGACGAGGGGTAGGGCATAAGGGGGATGATTTTGTTGAGGTATGAGGGATGAGGGATGAGGGGGTAGGGCATAAGGGGGATGATGTTGTTGAGGTATGAGGGATGAGGGGGTAGGCCATAATGGGGATGATGTTGTTGAGGGACGAGGGGGTAGGGCATAAGGGGGTGATGTTGTTGGAGTATGAGGGATGAGGGGGTAGGCCATAAGGGGATGATGTTGTTGGTGGTGGATGAGGGATGAGGCGGGTGTCCATAAGGGGGATGATGTTGTTGAGGGACGAGGCGGTAGGCCATAAGGGGATGATGTTGTTGGTGGTGGATGAGGGATGAGGCGGTAGGCCATAAGGGGATGATGCTGTTGAGGGATGAGGGGGTAGGCCATAAGGGGATGATGTTGTTGGTGGTGGATGAGATGGTAGGCCATAAGGGGATGATGTTGTTGAGGGATGAGGGGTTAGGCCATAAGGGGATGATGTTGTTGGTGTATGAGGGATGAGGGGGTAGGGCATTAGGGGGATGATGTTGTTGAGACATGAGGGGTAGGGCACAAGGGGGTGATGTTGTTGGTGTGTGAGGGATGAGGGGGTAGGCCATAAGGGGATGATGTTGTTGGTGTATGAGAGATGAGGGATGAGGGGTTAGGCCATGAGGGGATGATGTTGTTGGTGGATGAGGGATGAGGGGGTAGGCCATAAAGGGATGATGTTGTTGGTGGATGAGGGGGTAGGCCATAAGGAGATTATGTAGTTGAGGGATGAGGTGGTAAGTCATAGGGGGATGATGTTGTTGGTGTATGAGGGGTGGGCCATAAGGTGATGATGTTGTTGAGGTATGAGGGATGAGGGATGAGGGGTTAGGCCACGAGGGGATGATGTTGTTGGTGTGTGACGGATGAGGGGTTAGGCCATGAGGAGATGATGTTGTTGAGGTATGAGGGATGAGGGGTAGGCCATGAGGGGATGATGTTGTTGGTGTGTGAGGGATGAGGGGGTAGGCCATAAGGGGATGATGTTGTTGGTGTATGAGGGATGAGGGATGAGGGATGAGGGGGTAGGCCACAAGGGGATGATATTGTTGGTGTATGAGGGATGAGGGTGTAGGTCATAAGGGGATGATGTTGGTATATAAGGGATGAGGGGGTAGGCCATAAGGGGATGATGTTGTTAAGGTATGAGGCAGAGGAAGTGGGTTATGTTCTAATGGAACCCTGATATTACCCAGATCCATCACCATATTACCTTGTCTAAAAACACTTCCTGTATTCGATTTCTAACAGAGGGAAAGACCCACGGAGGCCCACGTCGCCACAGTACAGCAGGTCATCGCTGCCACACTATGTCAGTTCAACTGGTTATGTCTGCACCAACTGAACAGTATAGGTCAGTATAGTATAGTATAGTGTAGTACAGTGTAGTGTAGTATAATGTAGTATAGTGGTATGAGCTTCCCTACATGTTGGAGATGACCAGACCTGGGGGTTGAGCTGCTCTACACACGAAGAAAACATGCATGGCTTCACATGAACCTGTTCATCCACTTGTCCTTCAGACAAGGAGGTGACTGAAAATGTTGTTGTGTTGTTTGATGTAAGAAACCACTTTACAAAATTAAATGCATTATTCCTCCCATACCATTATTACAGAGAATCAGACAAATGATGCTCCCCTCTGCCTATTGGCTACTTAGCTTATTCAAGCCTGTCTCAAAATACAAAGCTCTTTACCTGACTCACTTTTCAAAGATGTCTAGAAATGTTTTGTGCTCTTGTAGGAAACAATCTCTCCCCTATTGCTGACTACAAATTATTTGTAACTGGGCTAATAACTCACTAACTAGCAAAGGATATGAACAAAATGTACACACGTGGCTACACTCAGGTCTTGCTCAAAACAAGCACATCTAGTCACGGCCGCTCATGTTGTAAACACAGTCCAGTTCATCTAGTCACGACCGCTCATGCTGTAAACACAGTCCAGTTCAATGTGAATGGCAGATATCCATATATGGCAATGGTCTATTTGCATAGAGGCCTACTGCAGATCTGATTGGTTATGCTGCACCAGTCTTCGTAGAGTACGGGCTGAGGAGTGTGTGTTAATGCAAAAGAATCCTAATCCAATGTGTTCTGCTTACAACAAAATCTCTCGCATAGCTTGTTCTGTTTCGGAGTGATACATTGAAAGTGGCTAATATTGTAGGGCTCCCGAGTGGCGCAGCGGTCTAAAGCACTGCATCCCAGTGAAAGAGGTGTCACTACAGACCCTGGTTCGATTCCAGGCTGTATCACAACCGGCCTTGGTTGGGAGTCCCATAGGGCGGCGCACAATTGGCCCAGCATTGTCCGGGTTAGGGTTTGGCCGGGGTAGGCTGTCATTGTAAATAATAATTTGTTCTTAACTGACTTGTCTGGTTAAATAAAATAAACAAAAATGAATAAAATATCCCTCTGGGTAAGAGACATCAATCTGGGCTCTGCCACATCACTCTGGGTAAGAGACATCAATCTGGGCTCTGCCACATCACTCTGGGTAAGAGACATCAATCTGGGCTCTGCCACATCACTCTGGGTAAGAGACATCTGGGCTCTGCCACATCACTCTGGGTAAGAGACAACATCTGGGTTCTGCCACATCACTATGGGTAAGAGACATCAATCTGGGCTCTGCCAGTAAAAATACTTTAAAGTACTACTTAAGTAGTTTTTTGGAGTATTTGTCATTTACTTTGCTATTTATAGTTTTGAAAACTTTTACTTTTACTTCACTACATTCCTAAAGAAAATTATGTACTTTTTTGTCCATACATACTGAACATTAGACAGTACTGAAGAAAACTGAACATTAGATAAGACTGAACAATACTGAACATTAGACAGTACTGAACATTAGACAATACTGAACATTAGAATATACTGAACATTAGACAATACTGAACAATACTGAACATTAGACAACACAGAAAATTAGACAATACTGAACAGTAGACAATACTGAACATTAGACAATACTGAACATTAGACAATACTGATAATTAGACAGTACTGAACAATACTGAACATTAGACAATACTGAACAATACTGAACATTAGACAACACTGAAAATTTGACAATACTGAACAATACTGAACATTAGACAACACAGAACATTAGACAATACTGAGCATTAGACAAAACTGAACAGTAGACAATACTGAACATTAGACAATACTGAACATTAGACAATGCTGATAATTAGACAATACTGAACAATACTGAACAGTAGACAATACTGAACAATACTGAACATTAGACAATACTGAACATTAGACAATACTGAACAATACTGAACATTAGACAATACTAAACATTAGACAATACTGAACATTAGACAATACTGAACAATACTGAACAGTAGACAATACTGAACATTAGACAATACTGAACAATACTGAACAATACTGGACAATACTGAACATTAGACAATACTGAACAATACTGAACATTAGACAACACAGAACATTAGACAATACTGAGCATTAGACAATACTGAACAGTAGACAATACTGAACATTAGACAATACTGAACATTAGACAACACTGAACATTAGACAATACTGAACATTAGACAATACTGAACATTAGAAAACACTGAACATTAGACAATACTGAACAATACTGAACATTAGACAATACTCAACATTAGACAGTACTGAAAAATACTGAACATTAGACAATACTGAACAATACTGAACATTAGACAATACTGAACATTAGACAATACTGAACATTAGACAATACTGAACATTAGACAATACTGAACATTAGACAATACTGAACATTAGACAACACTGAACATTAGACAATACTGAACATTAGACAATACTGAACATTAGACAATACTGAACAATACTGAACATTAGACAATACTCAACATTAGACAGTACTGAACATTAGACAATACTGAACATAAGACAATACTGAACAATACTGGACATTAGAAAATACTGAACATTAGACAATACTGAACATTAGACAACACTGAACATTAGACAACACTGAACATTAGACAATACTGAACATTACTGAACAATAGACAATACTGAACATTAGACAACACTGAACATTAGACAATACTGAACATTAGACAATACTGAACAATACTGAACATTAGACAATACTGAACAATACTGAACATTAGACAATACTGAACATTAGACAATACTGAACAATACTGAACATTAGACAATACTGAACATTAGACAATACTGAACAATACTGAACATTAGACAATACTGAACATTAGACAATACTGAACATTAGACAACACTGAACATTAGACAATACTGAACATTAGACAATACTGAACATTAGACAATACTGAACATTAGACAATACTGAACAATACTGAACATTAGACAATACCGAACATTAGACAATACTGAACAATACTGAACATTAGACAATACTGAACATTAGACAATACTGAACAATAGTGAACATTAGACAATACTGAACATTAGACAATACTGAACAATACTGAACATTAGACAGTACTGAACATTAGACAATACTGAATATTAGACAACACTGAACATTAGACAACACTGAACATTAGACAATACTGAACATTAGACAACACTGAACATTAGACAACACTGAACATAAGACAACACTGAACATTAGACAATACTGAACATTAGACAATACTGAACAATACTGAACATTAGACAGTACTGAACATTAGACAATACTGAACAATACTGAACATTAGACAATACTGAACATTAGACAATACTGAACAATACTGAACATTAGACAATACTGAACATTGGACAATACTGAACAATACTGAACATTAGACAATACTGAACAATACTGAACATTAGACAATACTGAACATTAGACAACACTGAACATAAGACAATACTGAACATTAGACAATACTGAACATTAGACAATACTGAACATTAGACAATACTGAACAATACTGAACATTAGACAGTACTGAACATTAGACAATACTGAACAATACTGAACATTAGACAATACTGAACATTAGACAATACTGAACAATACTGAACATTAGACAATACTGAACATTAGACAATACTGAACAATACTGAACATTAGACAATACTGAACATTAGACAATACTGAGCAATAGACAATACTGAACAATACTGAACATTAGACAATACTGAACAATACTGAACATTAGACAATACTGAACATTAGACAATACTGAACAATACTGAACATTAGACAATACTGAACATTAGACAATACTGAAAAATACTGAACATTAGACAATACTGAACATTAGACAATACTGAACAATACTGAACATTAGACAGTACTGAACATTAGACAATACTGAACATTAGACAACACTGAACATTAGACAACACTGAACATTAGACAATACTGAACATTAGACAATACTGAACATTAGACAGTACTGAACATTAGACAATACTGAACATTAGACAATACTGAACAATACTGAACATTAGACAATACTGAACATTAGACAATACTGAACATTAGACAACACTGAACATTAGACAATACTGAACATTAGACAATACTGAACATTAGACAGTACTGAACATTAGACAATACTGAACAATACTGAACATTAGACAATACTGAACATTAGACAATACTGAACAATACTGAACATTAGACAATACTGAACATTAGACAATACTGAACAATACTGAACATTAGACAATACTGAACATTAGACAATACTGAACAATACTGAACATTAGACAATACTGAACATTAGACAATACTGAACAATACTGAACATTAGACAATACTGAACATTAGACAATACTGAACAATTAGACAATACTGAACAATACTGAACATTAGACAATACTGAACAATACTGAACATTAGACAATACTGAACATTAGACAATACTGAACAATACTGAACATTAGACAATACTGAACATTAGACAATACTGAAAAATACTGAACATTAGACAATACTGAACATTAGACAATACTGAACAATACTGAACATTAGACAGTACTGAACATTAGACAATACTGAACATTAGACAACACTGAACATTAGACAACACTGAACATTAGACAATACTGAACATTAGACAACACTGAACATTAGACAGTACTGAACATTAGACAATACTGAACAATACTGAACATTAGACAATACTGAACAATACTGAACATTAGACAATACTGAACATTAGACAATACTGAACATTAGACAACACTGAACATTAGACAATACTGAACATTAGACAATACTGAACATTAGACAGTACTGAACATTAGACAATACTGAACAATACTGAACATTAGACAATACTGAACATTAGACAATATTGAACAATACTGAACATTAGACAATACTGAACAATACTGAGCATTAGACAATACTGAACATTAGACAATACTGAACAATACTGAGCATTAGACAATACTGAACATTAGACAATACTGAACAATACTGAACATTAGACAATACTGAACATTAGACAATACTGAACATTAGACAATACTGAACAATACTGAACATTAGACAATACTGAACAATACTGAACATTAGACAATACTGAACAATACTGAACATTAGACAATACTGAACATTAGACAATACTGAACAATACTGAACATTAGACAATACTGAACATTAGACAACACTGACCATTAGACAGTACTGAACATTAGACAAACCTGAACAATACTGAACATTAGACAATACTGAACATTAGACAACACTGAACATTAGACAATACTGAACATTAGACAATCCTGAACATTAGACAATACTGAACATTAGACAGTACTGAACATTAGACAACACTGAACATTAGACAATACTGAACAATACTGAACATTAGACAATACTGAACATTAGACAACACTGAACATAAGACAACACTGAACAATATTGAACATTAGACAATACTGAACATAAGACAACACTGAACATTAGACAATACTGAACATTAGACAATACTGAACATTAGACAACACTGAACATTAGACAATACTGAACATTAGACAATACTGAACATTAGACAACACTGAACATTAGACAATACTGAACAATACTGAACATTAGACAATACTGAACATTAGACAATACTGAACAATACTGAACATTAGACAATACTGAACAATACTGAACATTAGACAACACTGAACATTAGACAATACTGAACATTAGACAATACTGAACATGAGACAACACTGAACATAAGACAACACTGAACAATACAGAACATTAGACAATACTGAACAATACTGAACATTAGACAATACTGAACATTAGACAATACTGAACATTAGACAATACTGAACAATACTGAACATTAGACAATACTGAACATTAGACAATACTGAACAATACTGAACATTAGACAGTACTGAACATTAGACAATACTGAACAATACTGAACATTAGACAATACTGAACATTAGACAATACTGAACAATACTGAACATTAGACAATACTGAACATTAGACAATACTGAACATTAGACAATACTGAACATTAGACAATACTGAACATTCGACAATACTGAAAAATACTGAACATTAGACAATACTGAACAATAGACAATACTGAACATTAGACAATACTGAACATTAGACAATACTGAACATTAGACAACACTGAACATTAGAAAATACTGAACATTAGACAATACTGAACATTAGACAATACTGAACAATACTGAACATTAGACAATACTGAACATTAGACAATACTGAACAATACTGAACATTAGACAGTACTGAACATTATACAATACTGAACATTAGACAACACTGAACAATACTGAACATTAGACAATACTGAACATTAGACAACACTGAACATTAGACAATACTGAACATTAGACAATACTGAACATTAGACAACACTGAACATTAGACAATACTGAACATTTGACAATACTGAACATTAGACAACACTGAACATTAGACAATACTGAACAATACTGAACATTAGACAATACTGAACAATACTGAACATTAGACAATACTGAACAATACTGAACATTAGACAATACTGAACATTAGACAATACTGAACATTAGACAACACTGAACATTAGACAACACTGAACATTAGACAATACTGAACATTAGACAATACTGAACATTAGACAACACTGAACATAAGACAACACTGAACAATACTGAACATTAGACAATACTGAACAATACTGAACATTAGACAATACTGAACAATACTGAACATTAGACAACACTGAACTTAAGACAACACTGAACAATACTGAACATTAGACAATACTGAACATAAGACAACACTGAACATTAGACAATACTGAACATTAGACAATACTGAACATTAGACAACACTGAACATTAGACAATACTGAACATTAGACAATACTGAACATTAGACAACACTGAACATTAGACAATACTGAACAATACTGAACATTAGACAATACTGAACATTAGAACAATACTGAACAATACTGAACATTAGACAATACTGAACAATACTGAACATTAGACAATACTGAACATTAGACAATACTGAACATTAGACAACACTGAACATTAGACAACACTGAACATTAGACAATACTGAACATTAGACAATACTGAACATGAGACAACACTGAACATAAGACAACACTGAACAATACAGAACATTAGACAATACTGAACAATACTGAACATTAGACAATACTGAACAATACTGAACATTAGACAATACTGAACATTAGACAATACTGAACATTAGACAATCCTGAACAATACTGAACATTAGACAATACTGAACATTAGACAATACTGAACATTAGACAATACTGAACAATACTGAACATTAGACAGTACTGAACATTAGACAATACTGAACAATACTGAACATTAGACAATACTGAACATTAGACAATACTGAACAATACTGAACATTAGACAACACTGAACATTAGACAATACTGAACAATACTGAACATTAGACAATACTGAACATTAGACAATACTGAACATTCGACAATACTGAAAAATACTGAACATTAGACAATACTGAACAATAGACAATACTGAACATTAGACAATACTGAACATTAGACAATACTGAACATTAGACAACACTGAACATTAGAAAATACTGAACATTAGACAATACTGAACATTAGACAATACTGAACAATACTGAACATTAGACAATACTGAACATTAGACAATACTGAACAATACTGAACATTAGACAGTACTGAACATTATACAATACTGAACATTAGACAACACTGAACATAAGACAACACTGAACAATACTGAACATTAGACAATACTGAACATTAGACAACACTGAACATTAGACAATACTGAACATTAGACAATACTGAACATTAGACAACACTGAACATTAGACAATACTGAACATTTGACAATACTGAACATTAGACAACACTGAACATTAGACAATACTGAACAATACTGAACATTAGACAATACTGAACAATACTGAACATTAGACAATACTGAACAATACTGAACATTAGACAATACTGAACATTAGACAATACTGAACATTAGACAACACTGAACATTAGACAACACTGAACATTAGACAATACTGAACATTAGACAATACTGAACATTAGACAATACTGAACATTAGACAACACTGAACATTAGAAAATACTGAACATTAGACAATACTGAACATTAGACAATACTGAACAATACTGAACATTAGACAATACTGAACATTAGACAATACTGAACAATACTGAACATTAGACAGTACTGAACATTATACAATACTGAACATTAGACAACACTGAACATAAGACAACACTGAACAATACTGAACATTAGACAATACTGAACATTAGACAACACTGAACATTAGACAATACTGAACATTAGACAATACTGAACATTAGACAACACTGAACATTAGACAACACTGAACATTAGACAATACTGAACATTTGACAATACTGAACATTAGACAACACTGAACATTAGACAATACTGAACAATACTGAACATTAGACAATACTGAACAATACTGAACATAAGACAATACTGAACAATACTGGACATTAGAAAATACTGAACATTAGACAATACTGAACATTAGACAACACTGAACATTAGACAACACTGAACATTAGACAATACTGAACATTAGACAATACTGAACATTAGACAACACTGAACATTAGACAATACTGAACATTAGACAATACTGAACAATACTGAACATTAGACAATACTGAACAATACTGAACATTAGACAATACTGAACATTAGACAATACTGAACAATACTGTACATTGGACAATACTGAACATTAGACAATACTGAACATTAGACAATACTGAACAATACTGAACATTAGACAATACTGAACATTAGACAATACTGAACAATAGACAACACTGAACATTAGACAATACTGAACATTAGACAATACTGAACATTAGACAATACTGAACATTAGACAACACTGAACATTAGACAATACTGAACATTAGACAACACTGAACATTAGACAATACTGAACATTAGACAATACTGAACATTAGACAATACTGAACAATACTGAACATTAGACAATACTGAACGTTAGACAATACTGAACAATACTGAACATTAGACAACACTGAACATTAGACAATACTGAACATTAGACAATACTGAACAATACTGAACATTAGACAATACTGAACAATACTGAACAATAGACAATACTGAACAATACTGAACATTAGACAACACTGAACATTAGACAATACTGAACATTAGACAATACTGAACAATACTGAACATTAGACAATACTGAACAATACTGAACATTAGACAATACTGAACATTAGACAATACTGAACAATACTGAACATTAGACAATACAGAACATTAGACAATACTGAACAATACTGAACATCAGACAATACTGAACATTAGGCAATACTGAACATTAGACAACACTGAACATCAGACAATACTGAACATTAGACAATACTGAACAATACTGAACATTAGACAATACTGAACATTAGACAATACTGAACAATACTGAACATTAGACAATACTGAACATTAGACAATACAGAACAATACTGAACATTAGACAATACTGAACATTAGACAATACTGAACAATATTGAACATTAGACAATACTGAACATTAGACAATACTGAACAATACTGAACATTAGACAGTACTGAACATTATACAATACTGAACATTAGACAATACTGAACATTAGACAACACTGAACATGAGACAGTACTGAACATTAGACAATACTGAACATTAGACAACACTGAACATTAGACAATACTGAACATTAGACAACACTGAACATTAGACAATACTGAACATTAGACAACACTGAACATTAGACAATACTGAACATTAGACAATACTGAACAATACTGAACATTAGACAATACTCAACATTAGACAGTACTGAACATTAGACAACACTGAACATTAGACAATACTGAACATTAGACAATACTGAACATTAGACAACACTGAACATTAGACAATACTGAACAATACTGAACATTAGACAATACTGAACATTAGACAATACTGAACAATACTGAACATTAGACAATACTGAACAATACTGAACATTAGACAACACTGAACATTAGACAATACTGAACATTAGACAATACTGAACATGAGACAACACTGAACATAAGACAACACTGAACAATACAGAACATTAGACAATACTGAACAATACTGAACATTAGACAATACTGAACAATACTGAACATTAGGCAATACTGAACATTAGACAATACTGAACATTAGACAATACTGAACAATACTGAACATTAGACAATACTGAACATTAGACAATACTGAACAATACTGAACATTAGACAATACTGAACATTAGACAATACTGAACAATACTGAACATTAGACAATACTGAACATTAGACAATACTGAACAATACTGAACATTAGACAATACTGAACATTAGACAATACTGAACATTAGACAATACTGAACATTAGACAATACTGAACATTAGACAATACTGAAAAATACTGAACATTAGACAATACTGAACAATAGACAATACTGAACATTAGACAATACTGAACATTAGACAATACTGAACATTAGACAATACTGAACATTAGAAAATACTGAACATTAGACAATACTGAACATTAGACAATACTGAACAATACTGAACATTAGACAATACTGAACATTAGACAATACTGAACAATACTGAACATTAGACAGTACTGAACATTATACAATACTGAACATTAGACAACACTGAACAATACTGAACATTAGACAATACTGAACATTAGACAACAATACTGAACATTAGACAATACTGAACATTAGACAATACTGAACATTAGACAATACTGAACATTAGACAATACTGAACATTTGACAATACTGAACATTAGACAACACTGAACATTGAACAATACTGAACAATACTGAACATTAGACAATACTGAACAATACTGAACATTAGACAATACTGAACAATACTGAACATTAGACAATACTGAACATTAGACAATACTGAACATTAGACAACACTGAACATTAGACAATACTGAACATTAGACAATACTGAACATTAGACAATACTGAACATTAGACAACACTGAACATAAGACAATACTGAACAATACTGAACATTAGACAATACTGAACAATACTGAACATTAGACAATACTGAACAATACTGAACATTAGACAATACTGAACATAAGACAACACTGAACAATACTGAACATTAGACAATACTGAACATAAGACAATACTGAACATTAGACAATACTGAACATTAGACAATACTGAACATTAGACAACACTGAACATTAGACAATACTGAACATTAGACAATACTGAACATTAGACAACACTGAACATTAGACAATACTGAACAATACTGAACATTAGACAATACTGAACATTAGACAATACTGAACAATACTGAACATTAGACAATACTGAACATTAGACAATACTGAACATTAGACAATACTGAACATTAGACAATACTGAACATTAGACAATACTGAACATTAGACAATACTGAACATTTGACAATACTGAACATTAGACAACACTGAACATTAGACAATACTGAACAATACTGAACATTAGACAATACTGAGACAATACTGAACATTAGACAATACTGAACAATACTGAACATTAGACAATACTGAACATTAGACAATACTGAACATTAGACAACACTGAACATTAGACAATACTGAACATTAGACAATACTGAACATTAGACAATACTGAACATTAACATTGAAATACTGAACAACACTGAACAATACTGAACATTAGACAATACTGAACAATACTGAACATTAGACAATACTGAACAATACTGAACATTAGACAACACTGAACATAAGACAACACTGAACAATACTGAACATTAGACAATACTGAACATAAGACAATACTGAACATTAGACAATACTGAACATTAGACAATACTGAACATTAGACAACACTGAACATTAGACAATACTGAACATTAGACAATACTGAACATTAGACAATACTGAACATTAGACAATACTGAACAATACTGAACATTAGACAATACTGAACATTAGACAATGAACTGAACAATACTGAACATTAGACAATACTGAACAATACTGAACATTAGACAATACTGAACATTTGACAATACTGAACATTAGACTGAAACACTGAACATTAGACAACACTGAACATTAGACAATACTGAACATTAGACAATACTGAACATGAGACAACACTGAACATAAGACAACACTGAACAATACAGAACATTAGACAATACTGAACAATACTGAACATTAGACAATACTGAACAATACTGAACATTAGACAATACTGAACATTAGACAATACTGAACATTAGACAATCCTGAACAATACTGAACATTAGACAATACTGAACATTAGACAATACTGAACATTAGACAATACTGAACAATACTGAACATTAGACAATACTGAACATTAGACAATACTGAACAATACTGAACATTAGACAATACTGAACATTAGACAATACTGAACAATACTGAACATTAGACAACACTGAACATTAGACAATACTGAACAATACTGAACATTAGACAATACTGAACATTAGACAATACTGAACATTCGAGACAATACTGAAAAAATACTGAACATTAGACAATACTGAACAATAGACAATACTGAACATTAGACAATACTGAACATTAGACAATACTGAACATTAGACAACACTGAACATTAGAAAATACTGAACATTAGACAATACTGAACATTAGACAATACTGAACATTAGACAATACTGAACAATACTGAACATTAGACAGTACTGAACATTATACAATACTGAACATTAGACAACACTGAACATAAGACAATACTGAACAATACTGAACATTAGACAATACTGAACATTAGACAACACTGAACATTAGACAATACTGAACATTAGACAATACTGAACATTAGACAACACTGAACATTAGACAATACTGAACATTTGACAATACTGAACATTAGACAACACTGAACATTAGACAATACTGAACAATACTGAACATTAGACAATACTGAACAATACTGAACATTAGACAATACTGAACAATACTGAACATTAGACAATACTGAACATTAGACAATACTGAACATTAGACAACACTGAACATTAGACAACACTGAACATTAGACAATACTGAACATTAGACAATACTGAACATTAGACAATACTGAACATTAGACAACACTGAACATTAGAAAATACTGAACATTAGACAATACTGAACATTAGACAATACTGAACAATACTGAACATTAGACAATACTGAACATTAGACAATACTGAACAATACTGAACATTAGACAGTACTGAACATTATACAATACTGAACATTAGACAACACTGAACATAAGACAACACTGAACAATACTGAACATTAGACAATACTGAACATTAGACAACACTGAACATTAGACAATACTGAACATTAGACAATACTGAACATTAGACAACACTGAACATTAGACAACACTGAACATTAGACAATACTGAACATTTGACAATACTGAACATTAGACAACACTGAACATTAGACAATACTGAACAATACTGAACATTAGACAATACTGAACAATACTGAACATTAGACAATACTGAACAATACTGAACATTAGACAATACTGAACATTAGACAATACTGAACATTAGACAACACTGAACATTAGACAACACTGAACATTAGACAATACTGAACATTAGACAATACTGAACATTAGACAACACTGAACATAAGACAACACTGAACAATACTGAACATTAGACAATACTGAACAATACTGAACATTAGACAATACTGAACAATACTGAACATTAGACAACACTGAACATTAGACAATACTGAACAATACTGTACATTAGACAATACTGAACATTAGACAATACTGAACATTAGACAATACTGAACAATACTGAACATTAGACAATACTGAACATTAGACAATACTGAACAATAGACAACACTGAACATTAGACAATACTGAACATTAGACAATACTGAACATTAGACAATACTGAACATTAGACAACACTGAACATTAGACAATACTGAACATTAGACAACACTGAACATTAGACAATACTGAACATTAGACAATACTGAACACTAGACAATACTGAACAATACTGAACATTAGACAATACTGAACATTAGACAATACTGAACAATACTGAACATTAGACAACACTGAACATTAGACAATACTGAACATTAGACAATACTGAACAATACTGAACATTAGACAATACTGAACAATACTGAACAATAGACAATACTGAACAATACTGAACATTAGACAACACTGAACATTAGACAATACTGAACATTAGACAATACTGAACAATACTGAACATTAGACAATACTGAACAATACTGAACATTAGACAATACTGAACATTAGACAATACTGAACAATACTGAACATTAGACAATACTGAACATTAGACAATACTGAACAATACTGAACATCAGACAATACTGAACATTAGACAATACTGAACATTAGACAACACTGAACATCAGACAATACTGAACATTAGACAATACTGAACAATACTGAACATTAGACAATACTGAACATTAGACAATACTGAACAATACTGAACATTAGACAATACTGAACATTAGACAATACAGAACAATACTGAACATTAGACAATACTGAACATTAGACAATACTGAACAATATTGAACATTAGACAATACTGAACATTAGACAATACTGAACAATACTGAACATTAGACAGTACTGAACATTATACAATACTGAACATTAGACAATACTGAACATTAGACAACACTGAACATGAGACAGTACTGAACATTAGACAATACTGAACATTAGACAACACTGAACATTAGACAATACTGAACATTAGACAACACTGAACATTAGACAATACTGAACATTAGACAACACTGAACATTAGACAATACTGAACATTAGACAATACTGAACAATACTGAACATTAGACAATACTCAACAACAGTACTGAACATTAGACAATACTGAACATTAGACAATACTGAACATTAGACAATACTGAACATTAGACAACACTGAACATTAGACAATACTGAACAATACTGAACATTAGACAATACTGAACATTAGACAATACTGAACAATACTGAACATTAGACAATACTGAACAATACTGAACATTAGACAACACTGAACATTAGACAATACTGAACATTAGACAATACTGAACATGAGACAACACTGAACATAAGACAACACTGAACAATACAGAACATTAGACAATACTGAACAATACTGAACATTAGACAATACTGAACAATACTGAACATTAGGCAATACTGAGCATTAGACAATACTGAACATTAGACAATACTGAACAATACTGAACATTAGACACTGAACATTAGACAATACTGAACATTAGACAATACTGAACAATACTGAACATTAGACAGTACTGAACATTAGACAATACTGAACAATACTGAACATTAGACAATACTGAACATTAGACAATACTGAACAATACTGAACATTAGACAATACTGAACATTAGACAATACTGAACATTAGACAATACTGAACATTAGACAATACTGAACATTCGACAATACTGAAAAATACTGAACATTAGACAATACTGAACAATAGACAATACTGAACATTAGACAATACTGAACATTAGACAATACTGAACATTAGACAACACTGAACATTAGAAAATACTGAACATTAGACAATACTGAACATTAGACAATACTGAACAATACTGAACATTAGACAATACTGAACATTAGACAATACTGAACAATACTGAACATTAGACAGTACTGAACATTATACAATACTGAACATTAGACAACACTGAACAATACTGAACATTAGACAATACTGAACATTAGACAACACTGAACATTAGACAATACTGAACATTAGACAATACTGAACATTAGACAACACTGAACATTAGACAATACTGAACAATACTGAACATTAGACAATACTGAACAATACTGAACATTAGACAATACTGAACAATACTGAACATTAGACAATACTGAACATTAGACAATACTGAACATTAGACAACACTGAACATTAGACAACACTGAACATTAGACAATACTGAACATTAGACAATACTGAACATTAGACAACACTGAACATAAGACAACACTGAACAATACTGAACATTAGACAATACTGAACAATACTGAACATTAGACAATACTGAACAATACTGAACATTAGACAACACTGAACATAAGACAACACTGAACAATACTGAACATTAGACAATACTGAACATAAGACAACACTGAACATTAGACAATACTGAACATTAGACAATACTGAACATTAGACAACACTGAACATTAGACAATACTGAACATTAGACAATACTGAACATTAGACAACACTGAACATTAGACAATACTGAACAATACTGAACATTAGACAATACTGAACATTAGACAATACTGAACAATACTGAACATTAGACAATACTGAACAATACTGAACATTAGACAATACTGAACATTAGACAATACTGAACATTAGACAACACTGAACATTAGACAACACTGAACATTAGACAATACTGAACATTAGACAATACTGAACATGAGACAACACTGAACATAAGACAACACTGAACAATACAGAACATTAGACAATACTGAACAATACTGAACATTAGACAATACTGACAATACTGAACATTAGACAATACTGAACATTAGACAATACTGAACATTATACAATACTGAACAATACTGAACATTAGACAATACTGAACATTAGACAATACTGAACATTAGACAATACTGAACAATACTGAACATTAGACAGTACTGAACATTAGACAATACTGAACAATACTGAACATTAGACAATACTGAACATTAGACAATACTGAACAATACTGAACATTAGACAACACTGAACATTAGACAATACTGAACAATACTGAACATTAGACAATACTGAACATTAGACAATACTGAACATTCGACAATACTGAAAAATACTGAACATTAGACAATACTGAACAATAGACAATACTGAACATTAGACAATACTGAACATTAGACAATACTGAACATTAGACAACACTGAACATTAGAAAATACTGAACATTAGACAATACTGAACATTAGACAATACTGAACAATACTGAACATTAGACAATACTGAACATTAGACAATACTGAACAATACTGAACATTAGACAGTACTGAACATTATACAATACTGAACATTAGACAACACTGAACATAAGACAACACTGAACAATACTGAACATTAGACAATACTGAACATTAGACAACACTGAACATTAGACAATACTGAACATTAGACAATACTGAACATTAGACAACACTGAACATTAGACAATACTGAACATTTGACAATACTGAACATTAGACAATACTGAACATTAGACAATACTGAACAATACTGAACATTAGACAATACTGAACAATACTGAACATTAGACAATACTGAACATTAGACAATACTGAACATTAGACAACACTGAACATTAGACAACACTGAACATTAGACAATACTGAACATTAGACAATACTGAACATTAGACAACACTGAACATTAGACAATACTGAACAATACTGAACATTAGACAATACTGAACATTAGACAATACTGAACAATACTGAACATTAGACAATACTGAACATTAGACAATACTGAACAATACTGAACATTAGACAGTACTGAACATTATACAATACTGAACATTAGACAACACTGAACATAAGACAACACTGAACAATACTGAACATTAGACAATACTGAACATTAGACAACACTGAACATTAGACAATACTGAACATTAGACAATACTGAACATTAGACAACACTGAACATTAGACAACACTGAACATTAGACAATACTGAACATTTGACAATACTGAACATTAGACAACACTGAACATTAGACAATACTGAACAATACTGAACATTAGACAATACTGAACAATACTGAACATTAGACAATACTGAACAATACTGAACATTAGACAATACTGAACATTAGACAATACTGAACATTAGACAACACTGAACATTAGACAACACTGAACATTAGACAATACTGAACATTAGACAATACTGAACATTAGACAACACTGAACATAAGACAACACTGAACAATACTGAACATTAGACAATACTGAACAATACTGAACATTAGACAATACTGAACAATACTGAACATTAGACAACACTGAACATTAGACAATACTGAACAATACTGTACATTAGACAATACTGAACATTAGACAATACTGAACATTAGACAATACTGAACAATACTGAACATTAGACAATACTGAACATTAGACAATACTGAACAATAGACAACACTGAACATTAGACAATACTGAACATTAGACAATACTGAACATTAGACAATACTGAACATTAGACAACACTGAACATTAGACAATACTGAACATTAGACAACACTGAACATTAGACAATACTGAACATTAGACAATACTGAACACTAGACAATACTGAACAATACTGAACATTAGACAATACTGAACATTAGACAATACTGAACAATACTGAACATTAGACAACACTGAACATTAGACAATACTGAACATTAGACAATACTGAACAATACTGAACATTAGACAATACTGAACAATACTGAACAATAGACAATACTGAACAATACTGAACATTAGACAACACTGAACAATACTGAACAATAGACAATACTGAACAATACTGAACATTAGACAACACTGAACATTAGACAATACTGAACATTAGACAATACTGAACAATACTGAACATTAGACAATACTGAACAATACTGAACATTAGACAATACTGAACAATACTGAACATCAGACAATACCGAACATTAGACAATACTGAACATTAGACAACACTGAACATCAGACAATACTGAACATTAGACAATACTGAACAATACTGAACATTAGACAATACTGAACATTAGACAATACTGAACAATACTGAACATTAGACAATACTGAACATTAGACAATACAGAACAATACTGAACATTAGACAATACTGAACATTAGACAATACTGAACAATATTGAACATTAGACAATACTGAACATTAGACAATACTGAACAATACTGAACATTAGACAGTACTGAACATTATACAATACTGAACATTAGACAATACTGAACATTAGACAACACTGAACATGAGACAGTACTGAACATTAGACAATACTGAACATTAGACAACACTGAACATTAGACAATACTGAACATTAGACAACACTGAACATTAGACAATACTGAACATTAGACAACACTGAACATTAGACAATACTGAACATTAGACAATACTGAACAATACTGAACATTAGACAATACTCAACATTAGACAGTACTGAACATTAGACAATACTGAACATAAGACAATACTGAACAATACTGGACATTAGACAATACTGAACATTAGACAATACTGAACATTAGACAATACTGAACATTAGACAACACTGAACATTAGACAGTACTGAACATTAGACAATACTGAACAATACTGGACATTAGACTGTACTGAACATTAGACAATACCGAACATTAGACAACAATGAACATTAGACAATACTGAACATTAGACAATACTGAACATTAGACAATACTGAACAATACTGAACATTAGACAGTACTGAACATTAGACAATACTGAACAATACTGAACATTAGACAATACTGAGCATTAGACAATACTGAACAATACTGAACATTAGACAATACTGAACAATACTGAACATTAGACAATACTGAACAATACTGAACATTAGACAATACTGAACATTAGACAATACTGAACAATACTGAACATTAGACAATACTGAACAATACTGAACATTAGACAATACTGAACATTAGCCAATACTGAACAATACTGAACATTAGACAATACTGAACATTAGACAATACTGAACATTAGACAATACTGAACAATACTGAACATTAGACAATACTGAACAATACTGAACATTAGACAATACTGAACAATACTGAACATTAGACAATACTGAACAATACTGAACATTAGACAATACTGAACATTAGCCAATACTGAACAATACTGAACATTAGACAATATTGAACATTAGACAACACTGAACATTAGAGAATACTGAACAATAGACAATACTGAACATTAGACGATACTGACCATTAGACAATACTGAACATTAGACAACACTGAACATTAGACAATACTGAACAATACCGAACATTAGACAATACTGAACATTAGACAATACTGAACAATACTGAACATCAGACAATACTGAACATTAGACAATACTGAACATTAGACAACACTGAACATTAGACAATACTGAACATTAGACAATACTGAACAATACTGAACATTAGACAACACTCAACATTAGACAGTACTGAACATTAGACAACACTGAACATTAGACAATACTGAACAATACTGGACATTAGACAATACTGAACATTAGACAATACTGAACAATACTGAACATTAGACAATACTGAACATTAGACAATACTGAACAATACTGAACATTAGACATTACTGAACATTATACAATACTGAACATTATACAACACTGAACATTAGACAATACTGAACATTAGACAACACTGAACATTAGACAATACTGAACATTAGACAACACTGAACATTAGACAGTACTGAACATTAGACAATACTGAACAATACTGAACATTAGACAGTACTGAACATTAGACAACACTGAACATTAGACAACACTGAACATAAGACAACACTGAACATTAGACAATACTGAACATTAGACAATACTGAACAATACTGAACATTAGACAGTACTGAACATTAGGCAATACTGAACAATACTGAACATTAGACAATACTGAACATTAGACAATACTGAACAATACTGAACATTAGACAATACTGAACAATACTGAACATTAGACAATACTGAACAATACTGAACATTAGACAATACTGAACATTAGACAATACTGAACAATACTGAACATTAGACAATACTGAACATTAGACAATACTGAACAATACTGAACATTAGACAATACTGAACATTAGACAATACTGAACATTAGACAATACTGAACATGAGACAATACTGAACATAAGACAATACTGAACAATACTGAACATTAGACAATACTCAACATTAGACAGTACTGAACATTAGACAATACTGAACATAAGACAATACTGAACAATACTGGACATTAGACAATACTGAACATTAGACAATACTGAACATTAGACAACACTGAACAATACTGAACATTAGACAATACTGAACATTAGACAATACTGAACAATACTGAACATTAGACAGTACTGGACATTATACAATACTGAACATTAGACAACACTGAACATTAGACAATACTGAACATTAGACAACACTGAACATTAGACAGTACTGAACATTAGACAATACTGAACAATACTGGACATTAGACAGTACTGAACATTAGACAATACCGAACATTAGACAACAATGAACATTAGACAATACTGAACATTAGACAATACTGAACATTAGACAATACTGAACAATACTGAACATTAGACAGTACTGAACATTAGACAATACTGAACAATACTGAACATTAGACAATACTGAGCATTAGACAATACTGAACAATACTGAACATTAGACAATACTGAACAATACTGAACATTAGACAATACTGAACATTAGACAATACTGAACATTAGACAATACTGAACAATACTGAACATTAGACAATACTGAACAATACTGAACATTAGACAATACTGAACAATACTGAACATTAGACAATACTGAACATTAGACAATACTGAACAATACTGAACATTAGACAATACTGAACAATACTGAACATTAGACAATACTGAACATTAGCCAATACTGAACAATACTGAACATTAGACAATATTGAACATTAGACAACACTGAACATTAGAGAATACTGAACAATAGACAATACTGAACATTAGACGATACTGACCATTAGACAATACTGAACATTAGACAACACTGAACATTAGACAATACTGAACAATACCGAACATTAGACAATACTGAACATTAGACAATACTGAACAATACTGAACATCAGACAATACTGAACATTAGACAATACTGAACATTAGACAACACTGAACATTAGACAATACTGAACATTAGACAATACTGAACAATACTGAACATTAGACAACACTCAACATTAGACAGTACTGAACATTAGACAACACTGAACATTAGACAATACTGAACATTAGACAATACTCAACATTAGACAGTACTGAACATTAGACAATACTGAACATAAGACAATACTGAACAATACTGGACATTAGACAATACTGAACATTAGACAATACTGAACATTAGACAACACTGAACATTAGACAATACTGAACATTAGACAATACTGAACAATACTGAACATTAGACAATACTGAACATTAGACAATACTGAACAATACTGAACATTAGACATTACTGAACATTATACAATACTGAACATTATACAACACTGAACATTAGACAATACTGAACATTAGACAACACTGAACATTAGACAATACTGAACATTAGACAACACTGAACATTAGACAGTACTGAACATTAGACAATACTGAACAATACTGAACATTAGACAGTACTGAACATTAGACAATACCGAACATTAGACAACACTGAACATTAGACAATACTGAACATTAGACAATACTGAACATTAGACAATACTGAACAATACTGAACATTAGACAGTACTGAACATTAGGCAATACTGAACAATACTGAACATTAGACAATACTGAACATTAGACAATACTGAACAATACTGAACATTAGACAATACTGAACAATACTGAACATTAGACAATACTGAACAATACTGAACATTAGACAATACTGAACATTAGACAATACTGAACAATACTGAACATTAGACAATACTGAACATTAGACAATACTGAACATTAGACAATACTGAACATTAGACTACTGAACATTAGACAATACTGAACATTAGACAACACTCTCTAGTACAGTAGACTACAGGGGAGATCTCTCTAGTACAATAGACTATAGGGGAGATCTCACTAGTACAGTGTCCAACAGGGGAGATCTCTCTATTATTATAGACTATACGCGAGATTGAATTTCAAAAGAGTAACATTGTTTAACTGAGGTTAGACAGGCAGACTTCCTGTATTTATAACCATGACTCATAGGGCATCTGGGGCGTAACCCCAATGTGGTGTAAGTATACCGTGCTGGTGTATTTCTGACCCAGTATGCTGAACTACTGAGCATCCAAGCTGTCTATCATCTACTCCCGCTGACACACATCTACCCTCTTTTATATTTGACCTTTATTTAACTAGGCAAGTCAGTTAATTAAGAACAAATTCTTATTCTCAATGACGGCCGAGGAACAGTGGGTTAACTGCCTTGTTCAGGGGGCAGATTGACATGTTTTTTTACCTTGTCAGCTCGAGGATTCAATCTTGCAACCTTTCGGTTCCTGGCCCAATACTCCTGCCACCTCTACACTCTAACCGCTAGGCTACCTGCTGCCTCTACACTCTAACCACTAGGCTACCTGCCACCTCTACACTCTAACCGCTAGGCTACCTGCTGCCTCTACACTCTAACCGCTAGGCTACCTGCCACCTCTACGCTCTAACCACTAGGCTACCTGCCACCTCCACACTCTAACCACTAGGCTCCCTGGCTCCTCCTCTGATAGCTAACCCAGGGCCAGGCTGATGGGGCCCGGGGGTATAGTCCGGGGGTACAGTTGACCCCTCCTGTCTCAGCCTCCAGTATTTATGCTGCAGTAGTTTGTGTCAGGGACTAGGGTAAGTCTGTTATATCTAGAGTATTTCTCCTGTCTTATCCGGTGTCCTGTGTGAATTTAAGTATATATATTTATTCTCTCTCTCTCTCTCTCTCTCTCTCTCTCTCTCTCTCAATTCAATTCAATTCAATTCAAGGGCTTTATTGGCATGGGAAACATGTGTTAACATTGCCAAAGCAAGTGAGGTAGATAATATATAAAGTGAAATAAACAATAAAAATTAACAGTAGACATCACACATACAGAAGTTTCAAAACAATAAAGACATTACAAATGTCATATTATATATATATATACAGTGTTTTAACAATGTACAAATGGTAAAGGACAGAAGATAAAATAAATAAGCATAGATATGGGTTGTATTTACAATGGTGCGTGTTCTTCACTGGTTGCCCTTTTCTCGTGGCAACAGGTCACAAATCTTGCTGCTTTGATGGCACACTGTGGAATTTCACCCAGTAGATATGGGAGTTTTTTAAAATTGGATTTGTTTTCGAATTCTTTATGGATCTGTGTAATCTGAGGGAAATATGTCTCTCTAATATGGTCATACATTGGGCAGGAGGTTAGTAAGTGCAGCTCAGTTTCCACCTCATTTTGTGGGCAGTGAGCACATAGCCTGTCTTCTCTTGAGAGCCATGTCTGCCTACGGCGGCCTTTCTCAATAGCAAGGCTATGCTCGCTGAGTCTGTACATAGTCAAAGCTTTCCTTAATTTTGGGTCAGTCACAGTGGTCAGGTATTCTGCCGCTGTGTACTCTCTGTGTAGGGCCAAATAGCATTCTAGTTTGCTCTGTTTTTTTGTTAATTCTTTCCAATGTGTCAAGTAGTTATCTTTTTGTTTTCTCATGATTTGGTTGGGTCTAATTGTGCTGCTGTCCTGGGACTCTGTAGGGTGTGTTTGTGAACAGAGCCCCAAGACCAGCTTGCTTAGGGGACTCTTCTCCAGGTTCATCTCTCTGTAGGTGATGGCTTTGTTGTGGAAGGTTTGGGAATCGCTTCCTTTTAGGTGGTTATAGAATTCAACAGCTCTTTTCTGGATTTTGATAATTAGTGGGTATCGGCCTAATTCTGCTCTGCATGCATTATTTGTTGTTCTACGTTGTACACGGAGGATATTTTTGCAGAATTCTGCGTGCAGAGTCTCAATTTGGTGTTTGTCCCATTTTGTGAAGTCTTGGTTGGTGAGCGGACCCCAGACCTCACAACCATAAAGGGCAATGGGCTCTATGACTGATTCAAGTATTTTTAGCCAGATCCTAATTGGTATGTTGAAATTTATGTTCCTTTTGATGGCATAGAATGCCCTTCTTGCCTTGTCTCTCAGATCGTTCACAGCTTTGTGGAAGTTACCTGTGGCGCTGATGTTTAGGCCAAGGTATGTATAGTTTTTGTGTGCTCTAGGGCAACAGTGTCTAGATGGAATTTGTATTTGTGGTCCTGGTGACTGGACCTTTTTGGAACACCATTATTTTGGTCTTACTGAGATTTACTGTCAGGGCCCAGGTCTGGCAGAATCTGTGCATAAGATCTAGGTGCTGCTGTAGGCCCTCCTTGGTTGGTGACAGAAGTACCAGATCATCAGCAAACAGCAGACATTTGACTTCGGATTCTAGTAGGGTGAGGCCGGGTGCTGCAGACTTCTCTAGTGCCCGCACCAGTTCGTTGATATATATGTTGAAGAGGGTGGGGCTTAAGCTGCATCCCTGTCTAACCCCACGACCCTGTGTGAAGAAATGTGTGTGTTTTTTGCCAATTTTAACCGCACACTTGTTGTTTGTGTACATGGATTTTATGATGTCGTATGTTTTACCCCCAACACCACTTTCCATCAGTTTGTATAGCAGACCCTCATCCCAAATTGAGTCGAGGCTTTTTTGAAATCAACAAAGCATGAGAAGACTTTGCCTTTGTTTTGGTTTGTTTGGTTGTCAATTAGGGTGTGCAGGGTGAATACATGGTCTGTTGTACGGTAATTTGGTAAAAAGCCAATTTGACATTTGCTCAGTACATTGTTTTCATTGAGGAAATGTACGAGTCTGCTGTTAATGATAATGCAGAGGATTTTCCCAAGGTTACTGTTGACGCATATTCCACGGTAGTTATTGGGGTCAAATTTGTTTCCACTTTTGTGGATTGGGGTGATCAGTCCTTGGTTCCAAATACTGGGGAAGATGCCAGAGCTAAGGATGATGTTAAAGAGTTTTAGTATAGCCAATTGGAATTTGTTGTCTGTATATTTGATCATTTCATTGAGGATACCATCAACACCACAGGCCTTTTTGGGTTGGAGGGTTTTTATTTTGTCCTGTAACTCATTCAATGTAATTGGAGAATCCAGTGGGTTCTGGTCATCTTTAATAGTTGATTCTAAGATCTGTATTTGATCATGTATGTTTTTGCTCTTTATTCTTTGTTATAGAGCCAAAAAGATTGGAGAAGTGGTTTACCCACACATCTCCATTTTGGATAGATAATTCTTCGTGTTGTTGTTTGTTTAGTGTTTTCCAATTTTCCCAGAAGTGGTTAGAGTCTATGGATTCTTCAATTACATTGAGCTGATTTCTGACATGCTGTTCCTTCTTTTTCCGTAGTGTATTTCTGTATTGTTTTAGTGATTCACCATAGTGAAGGCGTAGACTCAGGTTTTCCGGGTCTCTATGTTTTTGGTTGGACAGGTTTCTCAATTTCTTTCTTAGATTTTTGCATTCTTCATCAAACCATTTGTCATTGTTGTTAATTTTCTTCAGTTTTCTATTTGAGATTTTTAGATTTGATAGGGAGGCTGAGAGGTCAAATATACTGTTAAGATTTTCTACTGCTAAATTTACACCTTCACTATTACAGTGGAACGTTTTACCCAGGAAATTGTCTAAAGGGGATTGAATTTGTTGTTGCCTAATAGTTTTTTGGTAGGTTTCCAAACTGCAGTCCTTCCATCTATAGCATTTCTTAATGTTACTCAGTTCCTTTGGCTTTGATGCCTCATGATTGGGTATTGCTCTGTTTAAGTAGACTGTGATTTTGCTGTGGTCTGATAGGGGTGTCAGTGGGCTGACTGTGAACGCTCTGAGAGACTCTGGGTTGAGGTCAGTGATAAAGTAGTCTACAGTACTACTGCCAAGAGATGAGCTATAGGTGTACCTACCATAGGAGTCCCCTCGAAGCCTACCATTGACTATGTACATACCCAGCGTGCGACAGAGCTGCAGGAGTTGTGACCCGTTTTTGTTGGTTATGTTGTCATAGTTGTGCCTAGGGGGCATATGTGGGAGGGAATGCTGTCACCTCCAGGCAGGTGTTTGTCCCCCTGTGTGCTGAGGGTGTCAGGTTCTTGTCCGGTTCTGGCATTTAGGTCGCCACAGACTAGTACATGTCCCTGGGCCTGGAAATGATTGATTTCCCCCTCCAGGGTGGAGAAGCTGTCTTCATTAAAATATGGGGATTCTAGTGGGGGGATATAGGTAGCACACAGGAGGACATTTTTCTCTGTTAGGATGATTTCCTTTTGAATTTCTAGCCAAATGTAAAATGTTCCTGTTTTGATTAATTTAATGGAGTGAGTTAGGTCTGCTCTATACCAAATTAGCATACCCCCTGAGTCCCTTCCCTGTTTCACACCTGGTAGTTTGGTGGATGGGACTACCAGCTCTCTGTAACCTAGAGGGCAACCGGTGGGTCTGTCTCCTCTGTACCAGGTTTCTTGCAGGATGACAATGTCTGTATTACCGATTTCTTTGGTGAAGTCCGGGTTTCTGCTCTTCAGGCCAAAGGCAGATGACCTCAGGCCTTGGATATTCCAGGATGATATAGTGAATGCTTTTTGTTCCATAGAGTGTCCAATGTTGTTGGTCGTGGTTTGGCCTCAGGCCAGTAAGTGTGAGCAGAGCCTGCTGAGCATCTGGTACATGCCATTGGCTTGGGCGAGTGTGAGAGTGGGGGTTGGGACTGTTTGCCCACTCACTACCTGGGCGTATGTGTGGCTTCCATGTTGAGGCCCTCTTTGCGGGGGTGGGGTGCATGGGGTGGGCAGGAGTGGCATAGGTCTGATCTGAGGGGGCCTAAATGGGGTGTGGGCATGGTTGACGTGGGGGGTGTTGATTGGTTGGGGTGGGGGTGTGGATGTGTCTGGGTGTGCGGTGGTCTGGATGTAATTCCTCTTGGCGTGGGTCCTCTATGTGTAGGTCCAGGGGGGGGTCCTGCAGGTCTGGGATGGTGTCTCGCTGGTCTAGGTGGGGTGTCTATTGACCTGTTGCTCCTGTGTGAAGTGTTGGGGATACGTTTGAGAGCGATGTCCTTTAGAGTTCGGGCAAAGGTGGGCACTGCTGCCTTGTAGAGGTGGCCCTGGTCATAGAGGCTGTTCAAGTCCAGGGTGGAGTGGTGGGCCAGGAAAACGTTTGGTTTTGAGGCACAGTCACGGGAAATACTTGCGTTTACCCGCTGTATTGTGGCAGGGTGGAAGTCTTTTCGTGGTAGCAGGGTGGAGATAACCACTTGTGCGTTGGGGAAAGTAGAAGAAGCCTTTTCAATCACTCCCTTCAGTGCTGTGGCCACTCTTTCTTGCTGTGCTCTCAGGTCGTTTGTGCCTGTGTGTATTATTATATGGCTGGGTGAGCCTAGTTTGGCCTCAGACAGGAGGTCTAGGGCGCGCTGGGTGTTTGGACACATCTCTCTCTCTCTCTCTCTCTCTCTCTCTCTCTCTCTCTCTCTCTCTCAGGACTACCTGGCCTGATGACTCCTTGCTGTCCCCAGTCCACCTGGCCGTGCTGCTACTCCAGTTTCAACTGTTCTGCCTGCGGCTATGGAACCCTGACCAGTTCACCAGACGTGCTACCTGTCCCAGACCTGCTGTTTTCAACTCTCTAGAGACAGCAGGAGCGGTAGAGATACTCTTAATGATCGGCTATGAAAAGCCAACTGACATTTACTCCTGAAGTGCTGACCTGCTGCACCCTCGACAACCACTGTGATTATTATTATTTGACCCTGCTGGTCATCTATGAACATTTGAACATCTTGGCCATGTTCTGTTATAATCTCCACCCGGCACAGCCAGAAGAGGACTGGCCACCCTTCATAGCCTGGTTCCTCTCTAGGTTTCTTCCTAGGTTTTGGCCTTTCTAGGGAGTTGTTCCTAGCCACCGTGCTTCTATACCTGCATTGTTTGCTGTTTGGGGGTTTTAGGCTGGGGGTTTCTGTACAGCACTTTGATATATCAGCTGATGTAAGAAGGGCTTTATAAAATAAATTTGATTTGATATTTCAGACAGAGACAAAATGTTAGTACATTCAGTCTATTGTCAGCGAAGGCTGTCTTTATTGTTGGACGTTCGGAGATAGTGGGAAGGAGGCTCTGTGTCATCAGGAATGTGGACATAGTTCCCACCGGGGGTGGACGATCCTCTGGAAGGTCTTTTCTGTGACTAAGAATGTCTAAATATCCCACGGCTGGAGTCAGGGAGTTCCTGTGTAGTGGCAAAGACAGATCCTCCTGAGGACCATCCGGGCCCCCAGTGTAATGAGTTCATATCCTCTGACTCCATGGCTCAATTGTACATTATGAATAATAATGAATGAATAAACAGCTAAGCACTCTTCAGAATCATGTTTCTCTCTGCTTTAGACGACCTGAGATTTACCAGAATACACAGAGAGAGAGAGAGAGAGAGAGAGAGAGAGAGAGAGAGAGAGAGAGAGAGAGAGAGAGAGAGAGAGAGAGAAAGAGAGAGAGAGACAGAGAGAGAGAGAGAGAGAGACAGAGAGAGAGAGAGAGACAGACAGAGAGAGAGAGAGAGACAGAGAGACACAGACAGAGAGAGAGAGAGAGAGACAGAGAGAGAGAGAGACAGAGAGAGAGAGAGAGAGAGACAGAGAGAGAGAGAGAGAGAGACAGAGAGAGAGAGAGAGAGAGAGAGAGAGAGAGAGAGAGAGAGAGAGAGAGAGAGAGAGAGAGAGAGAGAGAGAGAGAGAGAGAGAGAGAGAGAGAGAGAGAGAGAGAGAGAGAGAGAGAGAGAGAGAGAGAGAGAGAGAGAGAGAGAGAGACAGAGAGAGAGAGAGAGAGAGAGCGAGAGAGAGAGAGGAACACAGAGGGAGAGCAGAGAGAGAGAGAGAGAGGAACACAGAGGGAGAGAGAGAGAGAGAGAGAGAGAGGAACACAGAGGGAGAGCGAGAGAGAGAGAGAGAGAGAGAGAGTGAGTGGAGAGATAGAGAGAGAGAGAGAGAGAGAGAGAGAGAGAGACAGAGAGAGAGCGAGCGAGAGAGAGAGAGAGAGAGAGGAACACAGAGGGAGAGCGAGCGAGAGAGAGAGAGAGAGAGAGAGAGAGAGGAACACAGATGGAGAGCAGAGAGAGAGAGAGAGAGAGAGTGGAGAGAGCGAGAGAGAGAGAGAGAGGAACACAGAGGGAGAGAGAGAGAGAGAGAGAGAGAGAGAGAGGAACACAGATGGAGAGCGAGAGAGAGAGAGAGAGTGGAGAGAGAGGAACACAGATGGAGAGCGAGAGAGAGAGTGGAGAGAGAGGAACACAGAGGGAGAGCGAGAGAGAGAGATGTTGTTCATATGATACTGTGTATAGGGAGAATCTAAACCCCCCTTTCTCCCCCCTCACAGTTTTTCCACTACTTCAGTCATGTCATCATTATCAGTCTGCTAACCACATCTCTCTGGCCCGGTCCAAACACAATTTTTTAACCACATCTCTCTGGCCCGGTCCAAACACAATATCAGTCTGCTAACCACATCTCCCTGGCCCGGTCCAAACACAATATCAGTCTGCTAACCACATCTCTCAGGGCAGGTTAGACTGATCGCAATACAGACAGGACAGGTTAGACTGATCCCAATACAGACAGGACAGATTAGACTGATCCCAATACTGACAGGACAGGTTAGACTGATCCCAATACAGAAGGACAGATTAGACTGATCCCAATACAGACAGGAAGTTGGAAGTCAGCGGAGGACAGTTAGGATGTTCATTATAACACAAAGAATGTCCGGCCTGTCCTCCCGTCCTCTCTAAGCATCCCAACCAGCCCTAACTGGTATCGGCTCAGGGCTGAAGGCCATGTTGGCCTCTTATCAACACATTCACAAGTTGATGGCCCCAAACGACAAGACTTAAATAGAAAGGGGACATGATATTCAGAAAGCACTCGGAGAATAGACAGACTGTGATGCAACGTATCCAGGCTGTGTTATCTGATATGAATCTGAGAACTGCAGACACAGACACAACTAACCACTGGACAGGTTTCATAGTGTAGTGTAGTGCTACAACTGACACAAACAACCGACACAAATAACCAACACAAATAACCGACACAAATAACCGACACAAATAACCGACACAAATAACCGACACAAACAACCGGCACAAATAACCGATACAAATAACAGACACAAATAACTGACACAAACAACCGACACAAACATCCTAACCCAGGGACATCAAGCTGTCTAACAGAAACAGGAGATATGCCCCTTCTTCACCACACTATCTGTGTGGGTGGAGCCATTTCAGATCGTCAGTAATGTGTACGCCGAGGAACTTGAAGCTTTCCACCTTCTCCACTGCTGTCCCGTCGATGTGGAAAGACGCGTGCTCCCTCTGCTGTCTCCTGAAGTCCACGACCAGCACCTTCATTTTGTTGACGTTGAGTGAGAGGTTATTTTCCTGCCACCACTCCACCGGGGCCCTCACCTCCTCCCTGTAGGATGTCTCGTCCTTGTTGGTAAACTTGATGATTGAGCTGGAGGCGTGCATGGCCACACAGCATTGGTGATTACAGGAGGGGGCTGAGCTATAGCGAATGAACAGAATTCTTACATATTCCTCTTGTCCAGATGGGCAGCTTCCAACTCCTCTCTCTGTCTGCCTTCAATAATGACTTGAATAATATGGTTGAGGAGTTTTCAGAAACTATGGTCTTCACTCCCCTTGACTTTTCCCCAAATAAATTGTGTTACAAAGTCACAAAAGATTCAATTAGTTTGGAAAGGCACACACCTGTCTACATAAGGTCATACAGTTGACAGTGCACGTCAGAGCAAAAACCAAGCCATGAGGTCGAAGGAATTATCCGTAGAGCTCCGAGACAGGATTGTGTCGAGGCACAGATCTCGGGAAGGGTACCAAAACATTATTGCAGCATTGAAGGTCCCCAAGAACACAGTGGCCTCCATAATTCTTTAATGAATGAAGTTTGGAACCACCAAGACTCTTCCTAGAGCTGGCCGCCCTGAGAGGTGACCAAGAACCAAATGGTCACTCTGACAGAGCAATCAGATGGGAGAAGTTTCAGAAGGACAACCATCCTTGGTCTAGAGCAGAGAGGTGACCAAGAACCAAATGGTCATACCTGACAGAGCTGAAACCAGAGTTCCTCTGTGGAGATGGGAGAAAGTTTCAGAAGGACTGGGAGACCATCTGAACAGAGCAAAGTCAGGATGCGCTCAGGACCTCAGACTGGGGTGAAGGTTCACCTTCCAACAGGACAACAACCCTAAGCACACATCCAAGGGAACGCAGGAGTGGCTTCAGGGACACGTCTCTGAATGTCCTTGAGTTGCCCAGCCAGAGTCCGGACTTAAACCCGATCGAACATCCAACATCTCTGGAGAGACCTGAAATTAGCTGTGCAGCGACGCTCCCCATCCAACCTGACAGAGCTTGAGAGGATCTGCAGAGAAGAATGGAAGAAACTCCCCAAATACAGATGTGCCAAGCTTGTAGCATCATACCCAAGAAGACTCAAAGCTGTATTTGCTGCCAAAGGTGTTTCAACAAAGTACTGAGTAAAGGGTCTGAATACTACTGAGTAAAGGGTCTGAATACTACTGAGTAAAGGGTCTGAATACTTATGCAAATGTGATATTTCATTTTTTTAAATGTATAATACATTTCAAAAATGTCTAAAAACCTGTTTTTGCTTTGTCATTATGGGGTATTGTGATGTCATTATGGGGCATTGTGATGTCATTATGGGGCATTGTGATGTCATTATGGGGCATTGTGTGACTGAAGAGGATTTTTAAAATCCATTTTTAGAATAAGGCTGTAACTTTATTAACAAAATGTGGAGAAAGTCAAGGGTTCTAAATACTTTCTGAATACGCTGTCCCAATAAACAAAAAAATACAAAAGAGTTTATTTTTGAAACATGAAAAAGGGGACCCTGTGGGGGAAAAGGTTGGGAACCCCTTGGGGTAGGCTACTGTTGGACAGTTAATGGCCTGTTTGTCGCATGAACTTCCCCTTGTCAATCCATCCCTGCCTCTCAGATTTCACATGACATAAAAACGGTGTTATTATGACAGTACAGCTCTTGTGATCGGCACATTTCGGTGATAAATAGGTCGATAACTTGCCTAGTCATCTACTTAATCGCTCTATCGATTGACATCTGATCTAAAGAGTGACATGTCATTTTGACTACTGGGCTATTGTGTCAGAATTTTTGTTTGCAAAATATGTTCATAGGATATCTACGTGATGTGAAATGCTGAACACATGCATAATATTTGCAGTGCCACACATTGATTCCTCTGCCACCAGTTTAGCCGGTGGATCCTCCAGTGACGTCACAGAGAAACTGCCAGACAGAGAACTGCCAGACAGATAAACTGCCAGACAGAGACACTGCCAGACAGAGAAACTGCCAAACAGATATATTGCCAGACAGAGAAATTGCCAGACAAGTTTTTTTTTCAGAATGTCTCTTCAACATTAAAAAAAGTAATTGTATTTTTTAATTTTTAATTTTATTTAATGAGGTGAAATGAGATTACTATTGGTTGTGAATAGGCTACTGGGTGGTTGTTGAGTTGTTTTGTGGAACAGCTGTGTTAGAATGTTTCATAAACACCCTTCATACACCCTTCATACACCCTTCACACTCCCTTCATACACCATTCATACTCCCTTCACACTCCCTTCATACTCCCTTCATACACCCTTCATACTCCCTTCACACTCCCTTCATACTCCCTTCATACATCCTTCATACTCCCTTCACACTCCCTTCATACTCCCTTCATACACCCTTCATACTCCCTTCACACTCCCTTCATACACCCTTCATACTCCCTTCATACACCCTTCATACACCCTTGATACTCCCTTCATACACCTTTCACATACCCTTCATACACCCTTCATACACCCTTCATACTCCTTCACACTCCCTTCATACACCCTTCATACTCCCTTCATACACCCTTCATACACCTTTGATACTCCCTTCATACACCTTTCACATACCCTTCATACACCCTTCATACTCCCTTCACACTCCCTTCATACACCCTTCATACTCCCTTCATACTCCCTTCATACTCCCTTCATACAACCTTCCCATACCCTTCACACACCCTTCATACTCCCTTCATACACCCTTCATACACCCTTCATACACCTTTTATACACCCTTCATACACCCTTCACACACCCTTCATACACCCTTCATACTCCCTTCACACTCCCTTCATACGTCCTTCATACTCCCTTCATACACCCTTCATACACCCTTGATAATCCCTTCATACTCCCTTCATACACCCTTCATACACCCTTTAACAGTGTTACTTACCTCTTTTTCCCTGTCTCTTCCTGGGCTCCAACCATGACACACATTGACATCATGACCTCTGTCTCGCAGACACACATTGACATCATGACCTCTGTCCCGCAGACACACATTGACATCATGACCTCTGTCTCCAGACACACATTGACATCATGACCTCTGTCTCGCAGACACACATTGACATCATGACCTCTGTCTCGCAGACACACATTGACATCATGACCTCTGTCTCGCAGACACACATTGACATCATGACCTCCGTCTCCAGACACACATTGACATCATGACCTCTGTCTCCAGACACACATTGACATCATGACCTCTGTCTCCAGACACACATTGACATCATGACCTCTGTCTCGCAGACACACATTGACATCATGACCTCTGTCCCGCAGACACACATTGACATCATGACCTCTGTCTCCAGACACACATTGACATCATGACCTCTGTCTCGCAGACACACATTGACATCATGACCTCTGTCTCGCAGACACACATTGACATCATGACCTCTGTCTCCAGACACACATTGACATCATGACCTCTGTCTCAGCAGACATCACATTGACATCATGACCTCCGTCTCCAGACACACATTGACATCATGACCTCTGTCTCCAGACACACATTGACATCATGACCTCCGTCTCCAGACACACATTGACATCATGACCTCATTGACATCTCGCAGACACACATTGACATCATGACCTCTGTCTCCAGACACACATTGACATCATGACCTCTGTCTCGCAGACACACATTGACATCATGACCTCTCCAGTCTCCAGACACACATTGACATCATGACCTCTGTCTCCAGACACACATTGACATCATGACCTCTGTCTCCAGACACACATTGACATCATGACCTCTGTCTCCAGACACACATTGACATCATGACCTCTGTCTCCAGACACACATTGACATCATGACCTCTGTCTCCAGACACACATTGACATCATGACAGACACACATTGACATCATGACCTCTGTCTCCAGACACACATTGACATCATGACCTCTGTCTCCAGACACACATTGACATCATGACCTCTGTCTCGCAGACACACATTGACATCATGACCTCTGTCTCCAGACACACATTGACATCATGACCTCTGTCTCCAGACACACATTGACATCATGACCTCTGTCTCGCAGACACACATTGACATCATGACCTCTGTCTCGCAGACACACATTGACATCATGACCTCTGTCTCCAGACACACATTGACATCATGACCTCTGTCTCCAGACACACATTGACATCATGACCTCTGTCTCGCAGACACACATTGACATCATGACCTCTGTCTCCAGACACACATTGACATCATGACCTCTGTCTCCAGACACACATTGACTTCATGACCTCTGTCTCCAGACACACATTGACATCATGACCTCTGTCTCGCAGACACACATTGACATCATGACCTCTGTCTCGCAGACACACATTGACATCATGTCCTCTGTCTCCAGACACACATTGACATCATGACCTCCGTCTCCAGACACACATTGACATCATGACCTCCGTCTCCAGACACACATTGACATCATGACCTCCGTCTCCAGACACACATTGACATCATGACCTCTGTCTCCAGACACACATTGACATCATGACCTCTGTCTCCAGACACACATTGACATCATGACCTCTGTCTCCAGACACACATTGACATCATGACCTCCGTCTCCAGACACACATTGACATCATGACCTCCGTCTCCAGACACACATTGACATCATGACCTCTGTCTCGCAGACACACATTGACATCATGACCGCCAGCTTGACAACGTCTTAGTTAATTACGCTAACGAACAGTTAACGGTTCAAAAAACAGGAGTGGACACATTTCAATCTTGGGAGTGAGTTTTGAATGTTTATTCCGTTACACATTCTCTACGGCCCCACCCTTCAAACTAAACTATGTCTGGCAGGATGGTAGAGAAGGCCAAGAGTGTCAGCTGCTGCTAAAATTACCCCTTTCCCATAACGCCTGCCGAACAGGCCCTTCTGCCCTGTCGCTCCCCTAGCCCAAAGACAAACAGAGGCTCTGTTGTGGAAGGATGGGGGTGGGAGGGGGTTCTGACAAGGAGGCCAAGGAGCTGAAGTAATCTGTGACAACATGTCAGAGTGCTCTCTGCAAACACCCAGGAGAAGAGAGGAGAGAGAGAGGCCTGCCTGTAGCTCCCCTGACCCCTCCTCCACTAAAACAGTGACCGGGCCAGTTACTGTAATTAGAACTATGGAGGGAGAGGAGCTCTTCACTGATTGGATCATGTGTAAAGCCGTAGAGTGGCCTTGTAACGATAACATAGATCTAGTCTCTTCCCAAAGCCGCTTCTGACTGAACCTGCTTTCAAATACTATGTGAAATCATTTCCAAAACGTTCTCTGTGCTGGAAAGAGCCTGTTGCAATGAATCCAATGGATATGTCACAAATATGCAACCCCCCACATATCTGGCACTACAGCATAGTATTTGAACCCAGGACTGGCGTCCCAGCGGCCGGCCTGGGCTAGCGCTGTGCTTCTCTCTGACTGAGGTTCAGACTGAGCAACAAAACACAGAGTAACTCCAACCCTCTGCAACCCAAATGGCACCCTATTCACTTTATAGTACACTACTTTTGACCAGGGCCATTGCG
>NC_056437.1:3185285-3190285 GCF_018296145.1 Oncorhynchus tshawytscha | reverse complement strand
AACAACCCTGTTGACCTTCGACCCCATGGCAGAATCTGTTGAGCTGTATTCAGTGGAGTCAATATATATATATATATATATATATATATATATATATATATATATATATATATATATATATATATATATATATATATATATATATATATACGGTAGTATTCATACTCCTGGGGTTTTTTCCACATTTCGTTGTGTTAAAATTGACCCCATCTACACACCAATATCCTATAATGACACATTTGAAAACATGTTTTTACACATTTCTGAAAATGAAATACAGAAATATCTAGTTTACAGAAGTATTCACACCCCTGACTTAATACTTTTGGAGAAGCACCTTTGGCGGTGATTACAGCTGTGAGTCTTTCTGGGTAAGTCTCTAAGAGCTGTGAGTCTTTCTGGGTAAGTCTCTAAGAGCTGTGAGTCTTTCTGGGTAAGTCTCTAAGAGCTGTGAGTCTTCCTGGGTAAGTCTCTGAGAGCTTTCCACACCTGGATAGTGCAACATTTGACCATTAATCTTTTAAACATTCTCCAAACTCTGTCAAACTGGTTGATGGTCATTGTCAGACAGCAATTTCCAGGTCTTGCCGTAGATTCTAAAGTAGGTTTAAGTCAAAATAGTAACTCGGCCACTCACAAACATGAACTGTCTTCTTCTAGTAAGTAACTCAAGTGTAGGTTATGAATTGTTTTTTTTAGGTTGTTGACCTGCTGAAAGGTGAATTCATCTCCCAGTGTCTGGTGGAAAGCAGACTGAACCAGGTATTCCGCTAGGATTTTGCCTGTGCTTAGCTCCATTCCGTATATTTTTTTAAATCCTGAATAACTCCTTAAAGATTACAAGCATACGATGCTTGAAAATATGATGAGAGGTACTCAGTAATGGGTTGTCTTGGATTTGTCCCAAACATAACACTTTGAACTGAGGACAAAGAGTTAATTGCTTTGCCACATTATTTGCGGTATTGCTGTTGTGCCTTCCAAACAGGATGTTGATGCACAACCCAGAATGGGATGTAACAACTAGGGCTGGGAATGGGATGTAACAACTAGGCCTGGGAATGGGATGTAACAACTAGGACTGGTAACAACTAGGGCTGGGAATGGGATGTAACAACTAGGACTGGTAACAACTAGGGCTGGGAATGGGATGAAACAACTAGGACTGGGAATGGGATGTAACAACTAGGCCTGGGAATGGGATGTAACAACTAGGACTGGGAATGGGATGAAACAACTAGGACTGGGAATGGGATGTAACAACTAGGGCTGGGAATGGGATGTAACAACTAGGACTGGGAATGGGATGTAACAACTAGGACGGGGAATGGGATGTAACAACTAGGACTGGGAATGGGATGTAACAACTAGGACTGGGAATGGGATGTAACAACTAGGACTGGGAATGGGATGAAACAACTAGGACTGGGAATGGGATGTAACAACTAGGGCTGGGAATGGGATGAAACAAATAGGGCTGGGAATGGGATGTAACAACTAGGGCTGGGAATGGGATGTAACAACTAGGGCTGGGAATGGGATGAAACAAATAGGGCTGGGAATGGGATGTAACAACTAGGGCTGGGAATGGGATGAAACAAATAGGGCTGGGAATGGGATGTAACAACTAGGACTGGGAATGGGATGTAACAACTAGGACTGGGAATGGGATGTAACAACTAGGACTGGGAATGGGATGAAACAACTAGGACTGGGAATGGGATGTAACAACTAGGACGGGGAATGGGATGTAACAACTAGGACTGGGAATGGGATGTAACAACTAGGACTGGGAATGGGATGTAACAACTAGGACTGGGAATGGGATGAAACAACTAGGGCTGGGAATGGGATGTAACAACTAGGACTGGGAATGGGAAGTAACAACCAGGACTGGGAATGGGATGTAACAACTAGGACTGGGATGTAACAACTAGGACTGGGAATGGGATGTAACAACTAGGGCTGGGAATGGGATGAAACAACTAGGACTGGGAATGGGATGTAACAACTAGGGCTGGGAATGGGATGAAACAACTAGGACTGGGAATGGGATGAAACAACTAGGGCTGGGATGAAACAACTAGGACTGGGAATGGGATGTAACAATTAGGGCTGGGATGTAACAGCTAGGACTGGGAATGGGATGTAACAACTAGGACTTGTAACAACTAGGTATGGGAATGGGATGTAACAACTAGGACTGGGAATGGGATGTAACAACTAGGACTGGGAATAGGATGTAACAACTAGGACTGGGAATGGGATGTAACAACTAGGACTGGGATGTAACAACTAGGACTGGGAATGGGATGTAACAACTAGGACTGGGAATGGGATGTAACAACTAGGACTGGGAATGGGAAGTAACAACTAGGACGGGGAATAGGATGTAACAACTAGGACTGGGATGTAACAACTAGGACTGGGAATGGGATGTAACAACTAGGACTGGGAATGAGATGTAACAACTAGGACTGGGAATGGGATGAAACAACTAGGGCTGGGAATGGGAAGTAACAACTAGGACTGGGAATGGGATGTAACAACTAGGACTGGGATGTAACAACTAGGACTGGGAATGGGATGTAACAACTAGGGCTGGGAATGGGATGTAACAACTAGGACTGGGAATGGGAAGTAACAACTAGGACGGGGAATGGGATGAAACAACTAGGACTGGGATGTAACAACTAGGACTGGGAATGGGATGTAACAACTAGGACTGGGAATTGGAAGTAACAACTAGGACGGGGAATGGGATGAAACAACTAGGACTGGGAATGGGATGTAACAACTAGGGCTGGGAATGGGATGTAACAACTAGGGCTGGGAATGGGATGTAACAACTAGGACTGGGAATGGGAAGTAACAACTAGGACGGGGAATGGGATGAAACAACTAGGGCTGGGAATGGGAAGTAACAACTAGGACGGGGAATGGGATGTAACAACTAGGACTGGGAATGGGATGTAACAACTAGGACTGGGAATGGGATGTAACAACTAGGGCTGGGAATGGGATGAAACAACTAGGACTGGGAATGGGATGTAACAACTAGGGCTGGGATGAAACAACTAGGGCTGGGATGTAACAACTAGGACCATGAATGGGATGTAACAACTAGGACTGGTAACAACTAGGGCTGGGATTGGGATGTAACAACTAGGACCATGAATGGGATGTAACAACTAGGACTGGTAACAACTAGGGCTGGGAATGGGATGTAACAACTAGGACTGGGATGTAACAACTAGGACTGGGAATGGGATGTAACAACTAGGACTGGGAATGGGATGTAAAAACTAGGGCTGGGAATGGGATGTAACAAATAGGACTGGGAATGGGAAGTAACAACTAGGACGGGGAATGGGATGTAACAACTAGGACTGGGATGTAACAACTAGGACTGGGATGTAACAACTAGGACTGGGATGTAACAACTAGGACTGGTAACAACTAGGGCTGGGAATGGGATGTAACAACTAGGACTGGGAATGGGATGTAACAACTACGGCTGGGAATGGCCAAGAACCTCCACATCCTGAGGAATACAGGAACGTCAACATACCGTATTATCACCATACTATCACCATACCATGTTATCACCATACTGAGAGACCTCACCATACCATATTATCACCATACCAAATTATCACCATACCATATTATCACCATACTGAGGGACCTCACCATACCATATTATCACCATACCATATTATCACCATACCATATTATCACCATACTGAGGGACCTCACCATACTATATTATCACCATACTGAGGGACCTCACCATACCATATTATCACCATACCATATTATCACCATACCATATTATCACCATACTGAGGGACCTCACCATACCATATTATCACCATACCATATTATCACCATACCATATTATCACCATACCATATTATCACCATACCATATTATCACCATACCATATTATCACCATACTGAGAGACCTCACCATACCATATTATCACCATACCATATTATCACCATACCATATTATCACCATACCATATTATCACCATACCATATTATCACCATACTGAGAGACCTCACCATACCATATTATCACCATACCATATTATCACCATACCATATTATCACCATACCATATTATCACCATACCATATTATCACCATACCATATCATCACCATACCATATTATCACCATACCATATTATCACCATACCATATTATCACCATACTGAGAGACCTCATCATACCATATTATCACCATACCATATTATCACCATACCATATTATCCCCATACCATATTATCACCATACTGAGAGACCTCATCATACCATATTATCACCATACCATATTATCACCGTACCATATTATCCCCATACCATATTATCACCATACTGAGAGACCTCATCATACCATATTATCACCATACCATATTATCACCATACTGAGAGACCTCATTATACCATATTATCACCATACCATATTATCACCATACCATATCATCACCATACCATATTATCACCATACCATATTATCACCATACCATATTATCACCATACCATATTATCACCATACCATATTATCACCATACCATATTATCACCATACCATATTATCACCATACCATATTATCACCATACCATATTATCACCATACCATATTATCACCATACCATATTATCACCATACCATATTATCACCATACTGAGAGACCTCATTATACCATATTATCACCATACCATATTATCACCATACCATATCATCACCATACCATATTATCACCATACCATATTATCACCATACCATATTATCACCATAATGAGAGACCTCACCATACCATATTATCACCATACCACATTATCACCATACCATATTATCACCATACCATATTATCACCAAACCATATTATCACCATACCATATTATCACCAAACCATATTATCACCATACCATATTATCACCAAACCATATTATCACCATACCATATTATCACCATACCATATTATCACCATAC